>NW_026131879.1:0-57899 GCF_903995435.1 Acomys russatus | reverse complement strand
TTCCTGCTAGCGTGTGTGGCATATATGCAGTATTTTAAAGCACCTGCAGTAGCAATGCATGGTTGGAAAAAAAGAAAATTTTAATGCTCCTCTTCACAAAGGAATATTCAGAGTTGGCACAAGCATGGGGTATTTAATTATATCTATTCATGATTGAAAGGATAGTCAATTACACTCAAGAATCCTTTACAGGCAATATCATATGTAAAAGTATAACAAAAACTTAAGAGTATTGATGGGATTTTTCATCATTTCTTTTCTTCCTCTGGACCACAATTCAACATGGGGAATCCTACTCCTCCTTGCAGCCTCTGGACACTTGGATTCTCATCCAAGACTCACATTTTACAGGTGCTCTCATTTCACAGCATGGTTTTCAGTTGCTTAGGGGAAAGGGGCATGTCTCCCTGAGGTTTGCATTTCAGGCAGGGTCTGAGTGTGTAGCCAGGTAGCTATGAATTTGTGGAGCTTTTACAGAGTTCCTCAAATTTATAAAATGTAGCCCAGTGCCCCTTCACTGCGCTCCAAGGGCACAGTAGGTGGTGCACACTGACAGGTGTCTCACATATTCTCCTTGGTGATCCCAGGATGGACCTACTGAAAGGAAAAAGCATGATGAGTGTGTGATAGACATGTCACCTCACAGTGTACATCCTTGAGGGTCTGGAAAGTTGTTCAGTGTCTTTTCTTGTAACAACAAAGGTCTGGTCAAACTGTATATTTCTGAATACCACTTCTGACTAGGCATAAAATCCAGAGGAACAAGAGTGGGTATCTGTTAGGACAATGGTTATTTTGTGCTTATGTGGTAGCTTATAAAAGAGCCCATATGATGAGAGTGATGGAAGTTTGGCTTTGAGACCACCAGATTGGATGAATTGGCAGTCTCAGTTCTCCATTCTTGCCAGACAATGGACTCTAGCCCTCTAGTTCCTATGATGTGTGATAAATAGTAATTTCCAGAGCTTAGCCTGAAACTATGTCTCCTCAATGCTTCAACAGGTCCCTCTGACAGAACATCTATCAGGATGAGCATACACATCCCTCCCACTCTTGTGCAGCTGGCCATGCAGAAGCTCCTGAGGAATGATGCCTTGGCCATCTCTGCTCTGGAGACCCTGCCAATTGAGCTCCTCCCACCATGTTCAAGCACTCCTTCAATGGCAGACAGACAAAGATATTGAAGGCAATGGTGGCAGCCTGGTCCTTTCCCTGCCTCCCTGTGGAGGTACTGATGAAGACTGTTGAAGTGGAGACCTTGCAAGCTCTGCTGGATGGCATCGATATTCTGCTGGTACAGAAGGCTCATCCCAGGTAAGCAAGGCCCAAGGAGGCTAGAAGGGAAATCACTGGGCTAGGGGTAAGACATAGGTGAGGTCAGGGGGAATGCGGTCAAACTGTAGAGAAAATTCAGATGTCCTCGGCTTGGAGGTCTGTGGAACTACTACTCAACTAGAGAACTGATATAAATGACAGTCAGGAATGAAGGACAGCTCAGAGTCTTCCTACATTTTTACTACAGACACTTGATGTATAGGAGATAAGTCCATACAGATTACATGTTCAAAAAAGAAGTAAACAGACACTGAATAGAGGGAAGCAGGACATGTCTCCAGATGTAGTTCAGGCAAAGAGTCCTTGCCTGGCTCGTGTGGCATGCTATATTGGAACTGACATAAGGAAAGAGAGGTACAAGCTGCCTCCATATTGGTTTCTGTTTTACTTTATGAAACTTAAACTTTTCTTCTCACAGAAGGTGTAAGCTTCAAGTGCTCAACTTAAGGAATGTGCACCAGGATTTCTGGGATTTGTGGGCTGGAGGAGAGAATGGGACCAGTTCATCAGAGATTGTCAGGGAAAAGAAGCAAGTAGCAAAGTGCATTCAAAGATATGCCCAGAGGTGGCATTTGAAGGTGGTCACTGAACTCCGCCTCTACTTCCAGCTGGAAGAACACCAAAGGTTCTTGTTGCAGTGAGCCCAGCAGAGAAAGGGCTCTGTGCAGCTGTGCTGTCTGAAGATGAAGATATGTGCCTTCCCTGGTGAAATCATCAGGGATGTCTTAGATATTTTCAAGCCACACTACATTGACGAATTGGGACTACTTCCAAACCAGGTCCTGTCCTTCCTGTGTCAATTTGCACATTGCCTTGGCCGGATGAGAAATCTCCAAAAATTCCATATATGTGACATTTACTTGAATTTGGGCAGGATTGTAAATACATTTACAGACACAGAGAAGTGTGTCTCCACATTCCTTGCTAAGTTCTCCAAACTAAACTGTCTCCAGCATCTCTACATGAATGGCATCTACCTTTCCACTGACCCCATGAAAAAGTTGTTCAGGTAAGCAATGATGGTGCGCTTTTTCTACTATATCAGCAAACCTTTCCCTTTACTTTGAGCATTAGTGGGCACCGGAGGTATGCCAGCCACAATGGATTCTATAGCCAGTGGTTAATTACACTATCTAGGATTGGAGTGTTTCCTTCTTTTCTGAGTTCACTTGGTTCAGTTCCCTCTTGTTTAGGAGAGTTTGAGCTGCAGTAGACGCATAGAAAGCTGTGCTGCAATTTTTTCAACTGAAACCGTGGGTCAGAGGCAGTGAGTGATCTTTGGGTATTTCTCTTTGGGATCCTGTCCAAAAGCATGGAAGGGAACAGAACAGATCAGAGGCTTTTGAGCTAGCAAAGACCCACACTTACAGTTCTTAGTGGAGTTCTCAACACAGGTCTCTGTAAATAGAAATAAGTTGTTCCTTTGTTGATGTCTCTGCCAGCCTCTAGTTCTCCTTGGAGTGAAGGATGATTTGAAGCCTAGTTGGTACTTAGTAGATTGAAATTGGGTGAGAGTGGAGTGGGGATCAGTTTTTAGGGTGGGGCACATAAATCAGGGATAGTGGTTTTCCCAGATAGCAAGGACAGTGATGAAGTCTGTCGGATACGTGCCAAGATGTTGTTGCCAGAACATTTCTGTCATGATGTGAAGCTCTAGTTCCCTGTCTACAGAGTGAGGATGGGGAGTTGTAGAGGTGTGGTATTTAACCATCCCATCCCACCTGATAGTGCTAGGCCTCAGGACACAATGAGATGAGCAGACACCATCAAGCTCTAAGCTGAATAAGCATAAACTGATTTTTAATATGTGATCCCTTCTGTCTCAGTGTCAACACTGTTTTAAAAAACTTACATCCATGGTGTCCAGGGGTGGATGAGGGTCCAAATGCTTTTACTCTATGCCTATGAGATCTAAGAGCTAGCAATTTCTAACATTTCTCTCTGTACTTCAACTCTTAAACTTTCAGGCTATCTAGAGCTGCTGATTAAGGAAAGAATCTCTGAACTATCTTAATTCTTAATTGTCAGGCTTATGGCTCTGACTGCTGTACTTTAACTCTTAAACTTTCAGGCTTGTAACCTTGCTATTTTGGGACTCTGGTTACAGCCAGTAACTGTCTTATGTATACTTTAACTCCTCATCTCTCAGGCTGGTAGCCTTGTTTTTCAGGAACTCTCTCTTGTCTATGTTTTAGCTCTTCAACACACAGGCTGGTAACCTTGCTATATGCGGCCACTGGAGAAAGGAAGAGAAAACCATCCATTCACAAAAACATAGGGAGGTCCCACAGATCATTCATAAACATACATAAAGACATAGACAATCAGTGAGACGGACATGTACTTGATGGATGGTGAACGGAGAAAAACACCAATCAACCAACAACATATTCATTTCCGGTTTTTGGGTTTTTATGATATGTATGAAAAACTTACACCATAGCAAAATAAATATAACCCTTACACAAAAAAGGAGTTACAGAAAGTATTGATTTTAAGTTCTTTCATTAGAACTATATCTTACTAAATACTTTTGTTTGTTACAAATTTAAAGCAGTGGTTTTATCTATATGCTCACTAAGAGTTCAAAGCAGAAGTTTTAACTTTCTCTTATTTTCAATGTATGTTATATGTTCAAAGCAAGAGTTCTTTTTATTTCAAGGCTTTTCTATGAAACAGGTGCCTGTCTTGTCTTGTGTAGATAACCATTTATTCTTTGTTTCTATACTCATATGTTCTTTCTTATAGTGTACACCTAGATCTTTGGACTAAACCGAGAATGAACGTACATTAATTATTAATTTGTTTCAAATTAATTTACATGTGGGTTTAGAGAACTCTTACCACTGTTAGCTATGTTGCAGGAGGGTTTAAAGTTATTTGAATCAATTAGAAGCCATTATCAGGAATTATAAAATCATCTGTTGGAAATCTGCCAACAGAGAGAATAGCATCTATGGAGGAATACTATTATCCTATAAGTAGTGAGAGTTTATGCCATGCCAGATATATGAAAAAAAGCATGGAAAGGCAGTATAGCAAGAATAAGAAGACCTAATGCAAAATCCTTGGGCTTATGCTTAAACCAGGAATACACCCATTTGTCATCCTTGCAAAAATGAGTGGGTTGCCTCCAGGAAGCTCATTTGTGTGCTTTTACCAATTCAACATGTGATTGCTTCCAAGGGAACCTTACTAATTATCTTCCAACACCATAAGCCAGAACTAATTTCTTGTTCTTTCCCTAGATGCCTGAAGAACCCAGTGGAATCCTTGTCTATCACTCTCTGCCATCTCTCACATTCAGATTTGAAACCCTTGTCATGATGTCAGAGTCTCTGGCAACTAAAATTTCTGGACATCAGTGGTATCTTGTGTTATCCACGTCCCATCCCACAGGTCTCCGACTTCTCCTAGAGAATGTAGCAGGCACTCTGCAGACACTGGAGTTACAGCACTGCAGCATGGAGGACTCACACCTCAGTGTCCTGCGGCCTTCCCTGAGCCAGTGCTCCCAACTTACCAGAGTCAATTTCTATGACAACCTCTTCTCCACTGCTGCACTGAAGGACTTTCTGCAATGCATGGTCGATCTAAACAAGCTGACAGTAGAGCTGTACCCTGCCCCTCGAGAGTGCTATGATCACTGGAGTCATATCCTTGTGGAAACATTTGACCGACTATATTCTGGGCTACTGGATATACTCATGGCCAAAAGAAAATCCAAGACAATCGTCTTTGCTACAGCCATGTGCTTTAAATGTAAACAGCGCCGTGTCTATGACAGGAAGACCAGACTTTGTCAGCGTTGGCAGTAAACCGGAGAAGGTTGATACTGGATGCTGAGAGATCATAGTTAAGAGGAAGTACATTCATAAAAGTGTCCAAGAATAGGTGACTTTAGACACAATTTGGTGTTTCAGGATATTTGATTGCATTGTGAACCCTGAAATTGTGGTAAATAGTGATCAACTCTAGCACAGCACTTCTAATCCAAGAAATTTCTGTTTATTGTAATCAGGTGGTTGTGGTATGGCTCAGCCACAGCACACACCATTAACCCAAGAGCTTTTTCTAAATAAGAGAAGAATAAAGTTGACCTCTAGGTCAAAAGGCAGGGCAAGAAACCAGCTGACAGAAAGGAGGGACTTTGAAAGAAGTGTATTTAAAACAAAGTGGAAAAGATCAGGCTTTTGGCTTATTCCTCTGGGTTGTAAGCTGAGTAGGAAGGTCAGCTGGGTGCTTTCTCTGCCTCTATGAGCTAGCGAGTTTTTACCCCAGCATCTGGATCCTGAGTTTTCATTGGTAAAATCAAATTGGTGGGATTTTGTTTATAAAACATTTTGGTGCTTCAATGAGTGGCATGACCCTACAGACAGATCACTCCAGCTGGGGACAAACTGAGAAACTGGAAAGAACTGGTAAGTTGCCTGGGAAGTACTCAAGGAGAGAACTAAGTATAAGAAATACTATAATAGTAGGCTATAGAACCCTGTGTAGTTCTGCTCTTGAAGGCTTGAAAAAAAGAAGCAGAAAATAAAAATTGAAATGGCTTAGCTAAAATTTCCCCAATACTAATCATGATTGCTATTGTTTTGCTATTTTATACTTCTTTCTTAATAACCATAATGTCTTTTTATACCTGCTCAATGAAAAAGTGGATTAATAAGATACAAGCCATAGAAGGAAATAATAGAGACTTATTAAAGAGAAGAATAAAAAATATTCAGACACAGACAGAGGAATTTAGACAAGCCTTAGAAGCACCTATTAAAAATAATAAGGAAAATTATCAGACACAGACAGATTTTATACAAGGGCCTACCACTCTACCACATAATGAAACTGAAATGGGTCAGCCTAGGATTGATAGAAAATCAAAATTTGTTCATCAACTAACTATACAAGTCCTATCAGAAAATGATAAACACTCTCAAGGTTATATTGAAGTCAAATTGAATCCTATAGACATCTTAGATTTGAGGAGATTTAAGGAAACAATCATCTCCTATAGAGTCCATCCATCCTGTGTGAAACAGATTCTAAATTCATGGGCAATTTAGAACAGGATTATCCTCCAAGATTATAAAGATTTGGCAACAGGAATATTGAAAGCTGGTTCTCAGTTACAATGAGAATCATGGTAGAAAGAGGAAGTGAAGGCCATAAGACAATGAAATCAGGCCACAGGTATTGATATGTCCTAAGATCAGTTGCTAGATGAAGGTCAATATGCTGATTTACAAAGGCAGATTGAATTTGATGATCATACTGTGGTACTCTGTCATTTAGCAGCTTTAAGTGTTTGAAACAAAGATGAAGAATCAGGAAAGAGGTCTGAGCTATTTACTAAATTTGTATAAGACCCAAAGGAATCCTTCCCTGATTGTTTCCAAAGATTGATTTCAGCTATAAATAGAATATTACCATTTTAATAAGCCAGAAAAATACTAATTGAAACTTTGGCTTTTGAAAGTGTTAATTCAAAATTATAAAGAGTGATTAGACCTATAAAGAAAAGATCAGCACCAATAGAGGAATGGATTAGTGATATGGCTGACATTGGATTTCATGTTTATGATATTAATCTGATAAGAGAAATATTTTCTAAAAGTCAGGAAATATCAGTATGGTAGATGTTTCAAATTTTTGAGCAATGGCATTTGAGAAGGGACTGTAGGTGAGGGTTTCTTAGAAACAATGTTTTTTCGAGAGATAATACAAAAATGAGGGCCCAAACCTTCTGGAGTATGCTGAAGGTGTGGCAAAGGCAGGCATTGGACAAATGAATTCAGATGGACAATGGATAGGCACAGTTACCTCTTTCCAATCAGAAAATGCCTAATGGATCCTCCTGCAGGTCCCAACATCAAATTCAATGCCCTGTCAACTTAGGAGAATCTCATCCACAGGGCAATTAAAAGATTTAATGCCTGGCATTAAAAACAACCTTGCTAAAAATATAGTAAAAGACATAACAGTTTTAATAAGCTTTACAAAAAAATCAAAAGAAGCCACCAAAACAAATATTTTGTTAAACTGCTATAAATGATCAGTGAACTAAGCTGGAAGTACTAATAAATGGCATTGGAAATGAAGGTTTAGTAAATACAGAAGTAGGTATAACAATCATCTCACCAAAATCTTGGCATTCAGATTGGCCTCTTCAGGAAGTGAATACCCAGCTTCTAGGGATTGAAATTTTATCTCACGGAAAACAATGGCTCAGAACAACAAACTGAAAAATTAAAAACATTTGTGGCTAACATAGCCATGGCTTTTGGGCACAAGATTTGTTGCAGCAATGGAAAACACACATTAATATTCCTCTACTATCAGAAACAAACCATAAAATAAAGAATGCTTCTGAGAAAAAAATTAAAAGCTATTATCAGGAATAGACACAGGCTGTCCAGCTTGTCTTTTCATGGTTCTATCCTTTCCTTCCTTCTCTTTCTCCTCCCCTCACTTGATCAGGATATCCAACCCTATTCTCTGTTATTGCTCAGCATTAGCAAATTTGTTTTTATTGACAACACTGAGTACAAATGGTGACATGTAAATGTATGGTCAGTATATGAACCTAAAAATCTCACCTCTGGTGTTCTACTAATTCAATGACCTCAGTTTTAGGTTTACAGTCAGGGTGTCCTGTGATTTCATGAAGTATGATCACAGCAATTATAGTTCGAGTACTTTTGTATCAAGATGAACATAAGTGTTTTATGATATTCTCTTCCCCTTTGAATTCCTTCTCTTTGGCTGCAATGTGAGTTTTGTGGAATTGTCAATGTGGACTAGGCAAAGTAAGTGTTCAGTACAGGCTTGCTCTGCTGTGAAGACTGGTTTAGAGAATGGCAGGGTATTTCATTTCAGAGTACTCAGAAAGGAGGTTCTGTGTACACTTTGATCATGGCTGAAGCAGTAGGTGTTTTCTAGTAAACTACCTGATTGAGACCTGGTTCAAAACTGTTCAGTTGTGAACTGTGTTCCTATTTTGTTAAGACAGTAACCAAGCCAAACATTTTACCCACATGGCACTGTATCATGTAGTAAGAAAACAACTTTTTTTAATTTTATTGAATGTCTATGATTTACACATCATGCACGAAATTCTCTCTTTTTCCCACAGCAAATAATACAAACAAAAAAAAATCTTGTCACAGAAGCTGTAGTGTATCACGCAGTATAGCCTTTTGCCCACATATGTTTACTTTCAAATGTTTATTGCTACCAGTTATGGGTCTGGTTTGAGGCCTACACTGTTGTTACCAGATCCTTACTGGGACTGCTGTTGGATATCCTGCTGTTTCTGTATGTCAAGGAGATTCTTAATCTTTGAATTTGCAGGTCCGTCCCCTTCATGTGTTCCAGTAGGTCATAGATGTTGGAGTGAGGTTGACTCATAGCCCTGGATCAGGGCCTGTTCACTTGTCCTCAGGCAGGGCTGGCTCTCCCACTCCCATGTCATCATGGCAGGGCTGCCTCTCCTACTCCAATGTCATTGGGATAGGGCCATCTATCCTCCTCCTGTGTCCTAAGGGCAGGCCTGGCTCACCTACTCCTCTGTGTCATTATGGCAGGGCAAGCTGTTATCAGGTCAGGGCCAGCTCTCTTGTTACCCTGTAATGAGGGGACGGACAGCTCACTCGCTCCTGTGTTGTCATGGCAGGGATAGCTCACCCATTCTCATGTCCTCAGGGCAGGGCCAGCTCTCCCACTCCTAAAGAAAACATCTTTTAATTACACCTTATTTTTAATACATTTCTTAAAAATTAATATTCCTGTTCTCACATGTCTGTTTGCATAATATTCTTGTGGACAGTGTACTGTTTGCCCTTTTCTATTCAACTGTTTTGTCTACCTCACTCTCTGTTTTCAATCCAAACATTGCATTATGATGTTTATTCTCAGTATCTCCTGACTCAAGTTTGCTTAAACATGTTACTATTTGTTCTCTGTATTGCCAATAAAACCCAACTAGTCTATGCTGATCAATAACAAAGAGTTGGGTGGGACAACCTTTTCCAGTGAAGAGAGGAGAAAGAAAAGGAACAGGATGGAGCCATGGGGAGAGAACCAGGATGCTTCAGGAGGAATGATCCAGAAGCAGGTTATGAGTACAAAACAAGTATAAAGCGGGAAATTAAAATGGGAGGAAGCTTGGAGGTTTACAATGAAGTAACTATTGCACACCATTGTGCTATAGGCAAATTAAATCTATCCTAGTCTCTTTGTGTGGTTATTTGTGTATATACTTGGTTAAAGCATAACTCTGCTCTCATTGTGTCCCAAAAGTTTGGATATGTTGTTCCTTCATTTTCATCTTATTCTAGAAATTCTTTAATTTCTTTCTTTATTTCATCTCTGACCCAGATGTAATTGAGGAGAGCATTGTTCAGTTTCCATGTGTTTATAGGATTTTTGTTAGTTCTATTGTTGATGCTCAGCTTTAGGCTATTGTGGTCTGATAAGATGCAGGTTATTTGAATATTTTGCTATCTGTTAAGGCTTGTTTTGTGACCAATTGTATAGTCTATTGTGGAGAAGGTTACATGTGGTGCAGAGAAGAAGATATATTCTTTTCTGTTTGGGTAAAAAGTTCTGTGGATGTGTGTTAGGTCCATTTGATTCATGATGTCTGTTATCTTGGTTATTTCTCTATTTAATTTCTGTCTTGATGATTTGTCCATTGGTGAGAGTGGTGTGTTGAGGTCTCCCACTATTATTGTGTTGGAATCAATGAGTAATTTAACCTCTAAAAGTATTTCTTTTACAAACTAAGGTGCCCTAATATTTGGGGGAAGGATATACTGGATAGTAATATCTCCTTGGTGGATTTTTCCTTGATCAGAACAAAGTGTCCTTCTTGATCTTTCTTGATCAATTTTAGTTGAAAGTCTACTTTATCAGATATTAGAATAGTTACTCCCACTTGCTTCTTGAGTCCATTTGCTTGGAAAATCTTTTCCCAGCCTTTTCTTCTCAGGTAATGTCTCTCTTTGTTGTCGAAATGTAGTTCTTGTATGCGGCCGATGGATCTTGTTTTTGCAACTATTTTGCTAGCCTGTGTCTTTTTACTAGGGAGTTGAGGACATTGATGATGAGAGATATTAGTGACCAATAGTTATTGGATCCTTTTATTGTAGAATTAGTGGTGATTGTGTGTGGCAGTGTCTGTTTCAGTTTTGCTGATGTGAGATTATCTAGGGTGTGGTTGACCACATTGTAATGAAGTTTTCTTTCTACTATCTTCTGTAGATCTTGTTTGGTGTTTAGATACTCTTTCAATTTGGGTTTGCCTCGGAATATCTTGTTTTCTCCATCTATGGTGATTGAAAATTTTGCTGGATATAGTGGTCAGGGTTGGCATCTGTTATCTATTTGTATCTGGATAACCTCAGCACAGGCCCTTCTGGCTCTCATGGTCTCTGTTGAAAAGTCAGGGCTAATTCTGACGGGTCTGCCTAAATATGTTACGTGGCCTTTTTCCATTGATGCTTTTAATATCTTTTCTTTGTCCTATAGATATAGTGTTTTGATTATTCTGTGGTGGGATGAATTTATTTTCTGGTCTAGCCTATTTAATATTTTGTAGGCCTCTCGTATGTTCAAGGGCCTCTCTATTTAATGTTCTGTAGGCCTCTCGTATATTCTTTCTTTAGGTTAGGGAAATTTTTTCTATGATTTTCTTGAAAACATTTTCTGGTCCTTGGGATTTTGCATCCTCGTTTTCATCTACTCCTATAATACCAAGGTTATACCTTCTCATGGTGTCCTTGATTTATTGGTTGGTTTGTGTCACAAACTTTTCTGTTTTAATACTTTCTTTGGGAGATATTTCAATTTCTTCTATTGTATCTTCAGCCTCTGAGATTCTTTCCTCCATGTATTGGTTTCTGTTGGTTATACTTGTCCGTTTAATTCCTGCTTTCTTCTTTAATTGTTCCATTTTGAGCGTTTTCTCAATTTGAGATTCTACAATGTTGTTTTATTCCATTTTCCCGTCTTGAACCATTTACCTCATCTCCTTTGCCAGTTTGATTGTGATTTCTTGTTTTTCCTGGATGGCCTCTATTCATTTGTTTCTATTTTCCTGAATTTCTTGGAAGGATCTATTCATTTCCTCTTTATAATTCTCAAATAACTGTGTATGAATAGTTTTAATGTTATTTTCCTGAGATTCAGCTGCATTGGGGTATCTATTGATGTCTGGGCTTTCTGCTGGAGCCATGCTCTCTTTATTCTTTTGTTATTTGTCTTCTTACCCTTTCCTTTAGGCATCTGTTGAGAGCTTGGCATTTCTAAGCTGGAAGTCACAGGGATGAGTACCTTTCAAAGACAGATGTTTCATATACTGGATTTGCAGACACTGTCTTCCTTGATTATAATAGTCCAAGCTCTGCCACCTAGGATCTGTGATTTCATAGCGTTCCTCCGGATAATTGTTCACCTCAGGAGAATCAGCCACAAAGTAGAACAATGGCTTGTATGTCACAAAGTTGTGTTGCTTCCACTGTGTTGATTCTTTGTTCCTCAGGGGGCCTACCCTGCTCCAGTACTCAAAAAAGTTCATTGTGCTTGGAGCTTGTGGTTCCCAACCCCAGGGAAGACCAGCTATGGTGGCAGTGGAGGCAGAAGTAGATTGGGGTTGTGGCTTCTTTTTATTATCCGCACTTGTTTCTTCTGAGAAGTCCCCAAGTCTGTGGCCCATTTGCTCACCTGTTTTGCTGTTCTGAGCCACTGCAGTGGACCCCCTATTCCCCAGGGTGTCCATGCTTTTTCCCATATTTGGAGGAGTGCAGGGTGCTCAAAATTTGCGCCGTCCAACCTGGGAGTTCTCCAGCTGCAATGGAGGGGCATCTTGGAGTTCCTGGTTTTTTCCCTTCAGTCTGTTTCCCAGCCTTTGCTACTCTGCCTTCTTCATAGGGTCCATACTGTGCACTGCCATTTTTTACCACCCTCTAATGTCCACCTTTAAGTGAGTGTATACTACGCATATCTTTCTGGGTGTAGGTCACCTAATTCAGTATGATCTTTTCTAATTCCATCCATTTGCCTGCAAATGTCAAGATTTCCTTGTTTTTAATAGTTGAGTAGTATTCCATTGTTTAAATGCACCACCATTTCTTTATCTATTGTTTGGTTGAAGGATATCTAGGTTGTTTCTAGAATCTGGCTACTGCAAATAAGGATGCTATGAACATAGTTTATCAAAATCCTTGTTGTATGGTAGAACATCTTTTGGGTATATTCTGAGTAGTGGTATGGCTGGATCTTGAGGCAGCACTATTCTCAATTTTCTGAGAAAGTGCCAGATTGATTTCCAAAGTGGTTGTACAAGTTTGCATACCCACCAGCAATGGAGGAGTGTTCCCTCTTTCCTACATCCTCACCAGCAGGTACTGTCACTTCAGTTTTTAACCTTAGCCATTCTAAAAGGTGTAAGATAGAATCTCAGATTCATTTTGATTTGCATTTCCATGATAACTAGGGATGCTGAGTATTTCTTTAAGTGTTTCTTGGATAAATAGACATGCAGTTAGACCAGCACCATTTCTTGAAGAGGATATCTTTTATTCCATTGTGTGGTTTTGGCTTCTTTGACAAAATTCAAGTGTCCATAGATGTGTGGGTTTATTTCTGAGTTTTTGATTCTGTTCCATTTATACACCTGTCTGTTCTGTTTAACATTTTATTTGATGGTTGCATCAGTTTATTCCATTTTGTCTTCTATACCTGAGATTATTTTCTCCATCTCTTGTATTCTCTTGGTGATGTTTACCTCCGCAGTTCTTTCTTTCCAGCATTTTGTCAGTTTGTGCTTTTATTGTTGTTTCCATTTTCATCCTCAGATTTGGAATAAATTCATTAATTTTCTTGACCTGATTTTTTTCATTTTCCTGAATTTCTTCCAGTGATTTCTTCATTACCTCTCTATAGTCCTCTGTCATGTTCTCTCTAAAGACCTCAATCAGTTAGGCTGTATTTTCCTGTATTTGTTTATGGATTTTATTCATTTCTTTATAGACCATGGACAGATGAGGTTCAGAGGCACATTCTTCCAGAAAGCAAGGATTCTGAGCTCAGAATAAAGACAGGGTCTCTCTCCTGTGGTGGCAGACTATAAAGACCTTGGGACAAAAGGTGTCAAAAAGATGGGTTCTTTCTGAGAAACATTTCACAGCTGCCTTCGATCCATCCTGGAAGCTGCATCTGCATGATGCCTTGGGTAGCCTCCTGAAATTTATATACCAAGGCTTTACAAACCATGAGTCCTTGATTTGGAGAGGGGGGTTGCCTGTCTCTTCTTTTGTTTTATCCCCTTGTCCTTGTCCCCTTTATCTTTAAACTTGTTAGAATTCTTGTTTGTAGATGGAACATAAAGAAGATAGTGAATTAAAACCTAGTTCTTTGTCTCGAGATGTCTTATTTTGGGTAAGAGTGCAGCCTGTGCCTCCTAAAGTCCGAGTCTCAGACCCCATACAAAAGGTCCCAGAAGTGGAGAGGTAATCACTGCAGAGGGGAACAAAAGAACCTGGATCCCTTCTGTTTGAAAATCCAGGAGCACCCACATTCACCTCTTTTCAATAATCAGCCCTCTGTGTGACAGGGTCATGGGAAGAGCCTTCTCCAACAGGCTTCCTCAGAGATTGGAGGAGCTGAGGCTGTGGAAAATGCAGCAAAGTAAATCAGTTCAACATTCTCCTCAGGTATCATCTTCATTAGGAAAGATGTGAGGTCATTTTCTTATACTTAAATTTTGTTAGAGTTTCCAAGCCTGATTGGGTTCTGGAGATGCCATATTATTTTAGCTTTTGTTCTTTGTGTTTTTATGCTGGCCTTTAGCCATCTTGCTGTCTCTAGCATTGGGTGGTAGTTTCTGCTCTCTTTCGCTGGTTGTTAAGAGCAGCTCATAGGTGAATCACCAATGGTTGAGACCCCTCACCTGCAGTAAAAAGGGATCTCCTCAGGTAGTTCAGTTGGTTGTCCTAAGAAAAGACCTGGGAACTTTTGGTGGACAAAGAGGGTGACTTGAGGTCAGATCTACTTGTGTTCCTCACTGTTATATCTTATCTCACCAGGGACACTCTGACACTGGTGTTTTATAACCCACAGTTCCTTTCTAGACACAGACTACAGAAGCTGTGTACCCCAACAGGTCTGAGGCTAGACTTTGGAGCCTGATCCATGCCTGTGGGAACATGGGAACTTTCCTTGGTTTGACCAGGTGATCTGAAGTAAGATCCACTTTTGCTGCCGGCTGTGGAGACTCCTCTGGGCTAAAAAACCCAGACACTGTTATATTATAGCTCACAATTCTGTCTGAGTCACAGAGCTCAGTTGTTGTGTTACCAACTAGGTGTGTGACTAGCTAAACCTTCGAAGTCCTACCTTTGCCTGTGTGGACCCAGGTACTTTATGTGGATTGGCCGAGTGACTTGAGATCTGATACACTTGTGTTTCAGAAAGTGAAGTGTTCTATGGGCTATAAAATCCAGATACTGGAGTGTGGACCGCGTTTGGAGGCTCCAGTGAACAATTCATGGAATTGCACAGATTTCTGAGCCAGGAACACCGAGGTCCGAACATCACGGCAGCGGGAGTGCTCCACGGTTCGGAGGGACCAGGGTGCGGAGGACCTGTGTGCCCCTGCACACGGGAGGAGCGTGGTTTTTCGCTGATCGGAGCGGCAGCGGCAGAGGCAGCAGCACAAGCGGCACCAGCAGCGGCGGCTGAGGTTTGCAGCTCATAGCCTTCCAGTGGAGGCGATTGGTGTGGTGGCTGGTGGGAATTGCTACGTGAGAGGGGATTCGGGGCAGGATTTGGGTCGCGTGGAGCCTTTGGACCCAGACTGGACTCGGCGGACAGTTCGGCCCCAGAGTCCCGGGTACTGGCACAGCCCAGCAAGCAATTCTGCCTGAGGCACTAACTCAGCGTGGCCACAGCTCCCCTGCTGTGGCGCAGGCTCAGTTGAGCTCGCAGCTCCACACTAGGCACTACCTCAGCTCAGCGGCAGCTCCCCTGCTGTGACACAGGATGGGCGGAGCACTTGTTCCACCACTGGTGCTAACTCAGAGCAGCCGCAGTTCTCCTGCTGTGGTGCAGGCTTGGTGACGTGCTCAGTTCCATCCTAGGCACCACCACAGCTCAGCAGCAGCTCCCCTGTGGTGACACAGTCTGGGCAGAGCACTTGGTTTCACCACAGGCGCTAACTCAGAGCAGCTGCAGTTCTCCTGCTGTGGCGCAGGCTGGACAGAGCTCTCGGTTCCACTAGCTCTAAGACTCTGCTTGGACACAGTGTGCAGTTTGAATCCAGAATTCCTGGCTGAGATTGGTGGTCATTTCGGGCCCTGAGTCAATAACTGACCACAGCACGCACTTTGGGCCAAAAGGCCCTAGCGGAGCTTGGTGCGTAGTCCCAGCCCAAAAATTCTGGCTGGACCCTGTGTGCACTTTGGGCCCAAAATCCCTAGCTGAGCTTGGCAGACGGTTCAGGCCCTGAGAATCTAGCTGAGTTCTACCCGTGGTTCGGTCCCATTGCTCCTGGCTGGACTTGGCAGGGAACACAGAGGCTGTGGATACCTTGGCTTGACCCAACGCTCATTCAGAGACCCAGAACAATTGCAGGATCCACAGCAGAGGGGGGCTGAGGATCACTGGCTGTGAGAGACCAGAACAACAGGGCTAACCTCCTAACATCCACACCAGCGAAGCTTTGAGCACGCAGCCTAGGGAAATCGTGAGAAAACAAGTGAATCTATCATCAGACACCCTCCATTCAACTCTGGAAGCTACCCAACAAAAACAAAGACGGCAAGATGTCTAAAGGACAACGAAAAAGCATACACAAAAAAACCACAAAACAACATGGCGTCTCCAGTTTCCAGCTATCCCAAAGAAAACAACCCAGAGAACTCAAATACAACGAAAATACAAGAAAATGACCTCAAATTCTTAGTAATGAGGATGATATTGGAGGAAACAAATAAAATTCATAATCAAATGCAGGAAGACGCAGACAAACAGGTGAGAGACATAAAAGAAGCACATAGAGTGGAACTGGAAAAATTGCAGGAAAATGCAAACAACCAGATGAAAGAAATAAACAAAACGGTTCAAGCTCTGAAGACCTATAAAGAGGCAATGGAAGAAACTCAGGAATATACAAAAAATCAGATGAAAGAAATCAAAAAATCAGTTCAAGATCTGAAAATGAAAATGGATTCAATGATAAACACACAGACAGAAGAAAAACGAGAACGTGAGACCTCAGAGAAGAAGGCGAGCAACACAGAGGTGAGCTTTTCTAACAGAATCCAAGAGATGGAAGAACGAATCGCAGAGCTAGAAGATACAATCACAGATATTGAATCAACCATTAAAGAAAATGCCAAATCTGGAAAACTCCTGACACAAAACATCCAAGAAATTAAGGACACCATGAAAAGAAGAAATCTGTGGATAATAGGCATTGAAGAAAGAGAAGACATCAGACCCCAGGGCCCAGAAACTATTCTCAACAATATCATAGAAGAAAATTTCCCCAATCTAAAGAAAGAGATGCCTATAAACATACAAGAGGCCTACAGAACACCAAATAGAATTGACCAGAAAAGAAAAACTGCCTGCCACATAATAATCAAAACACAAAACTTGCAGAACAAAGAAAAAATATTAAAAGCTGCAAGGGAAAAGGGCCAAATAACATTTAATGGTAAACCTATCAGAATTACACCCGACTTCTCAGCAGAGACCATAAAAGCCAGAAGGGCCTGGACAGAGATCCTGCAAACCCTAAGAGAACACAGATGCCAGGCCAGACTACTTTACCCAGCAAAACTATCAATAACCATTGATGGAGAAAACAAAATATTCCATGACAAAAGCAAATTCAAACAGTACCTATCCACAAACCCAGCTTTACAGAAGGTACTAGAAGGAAAACTCCATCCCAAAGGGTCAAGCTACAACCAAAACTACACAGGAAATAGATAACTATACCATGGCTAAAACACAACTACACAAACGATCGACTGGAAACAACATCAAAATTAAAACTCTTAACAGTCACTAGTCATTAATATCTCTCAACATCAATGGCCTCAATTCTCCAATAAAAAGACACAGACTAACTAAATGGGTACATAAACAAGATCCAACATTCTTCTGCATCCAAGAAACACATCTCACCCATAATGAAAGGCATTACCTCAGGGTAAAAGGTTGGAAAAAAATATTAAAAGCAAATGGTCACAAGAAGCAAGCAGGCGTAGCCATTTTAGTATCGAACAAAATAGACTTTCAACCAAAATTAATCAAAAGGGATGAGGAAGGACACTTCATACTCATCAAAGGTAAAGTCAACCAAGATGCCATCACAATTCTGAACATCTACGCTCCCAATACATGGGCACCCACATTTGTAAAAGATCTCCTAAAAAAGCTTAAAACACACATCGATCCCCACACAATAATAGTGGGAGACTTCAACACCCCACTCTCACTGAAGGATAAGTCATTGAAACAGAAACTAAGCCGAGAAATAACATCATTAACCAATGCCATGGGTCAAATGGATCTAACAGATATCTATGGAACCTTTCACCCAAACAAGAAAGAATACACCTTCTTCTCTGCACCCCATGGAACCTTCTCTAAAATTGATCACATCGTAGGTCACAAAGCAAGCCTCAATAGATACAAGAGGATTGAAATAATACCTTGTATCCTATCAGATCACCATGCTCTTAGGCTGCAATTCAACAACAACAGAAATAACAAAGAGCCTACACATATGTGGAAACTAAACAACTCTCTGCTAAATGACACCTGGGTCAGGGAAGAAATAAAGAAAGAAATCAAGGAGTTTCTGAAATTCAATGAAAATTAAGAAACAACATACCCAAATTTGTGGGATACATTGAAAGCAGTGCTAAGAGGAAAATTCATAGCACTAAGTGCCTTTAAAAAGAAATTGGAAACATCACACATAAGCATCTTAACAACACAACTGGAAGCCCTAGAAAAAAAAGAAGCAGAGGGGGATTACGTCCCCCTATATATTCTCATAGGATATCAAGTCTCTTCTTGGCTACTTGCTGTCCTTCCTCTGAGTGCCACCAGGTCTCCCCCTCCAGGGGACATGGTCAAATGTGAGGCACCAGAGTACGTGAGAAAGTCGTATCACACTCTCCACTCAACTGTAGAGAATATTCTGACCATTGTCTAGATCTGGGAAGGGGTTTAAAGTTTACCTCCTGTATTGTCCTTGGCTGGTGCCTTAGTTTGAGCGGGACCCCTGGGCCCAAATCTGCCTATCATAGTGTTCTACTTGTAGATTTCTGGGACCATCTGTATCCTTTTATTTTGCTATTCTCCCATGCGTCTCTCACTTAGAGTCCCGAAAGGATGCCTTCCCCTCTGTCCCAGTTTCCTGGTAAGTGAAGGCTTTCGTGTGACATGCCCCTTGGGCTAGTATGCAGATATAAGTGAGTATATACCATTTGATTCTTTCTGCTTCTGGGTTAACTCACTCATTATGATCATTTCTAGCTCAATCCATTTATCCACAAATTTCGGGAATTCCTTGTTTTTAATAGCTGAGTAGTATTCCATAGTGTATATGTACCACAGTTTCTTTATCCACTCTTCTACTGAGGGACACTTAGGCTGTTTCCATGTTCTGGCTATTATGAATAAGGCTGCTATGAACATGGTTGAGCAAATTTTCTTGTTGTGTGCTGGAGCATCTTCTGGGTATATTCCAAGGAGTGGGATAGCTGGGTCTTGAGAAAGCCCTATTCCCATTTTTCTGAGATAGCACCAGATAGATTTCCAAAGTGGCTGTACTAGTTTGCATTCCCACCAGCAATGAAGGAGTGTTCCTCTCTCCCCACATCCTCGCCAGCATGTGGTGTCGCTTGAGTTTTTGATCTTAGCCATTCTGATGGGTGTAAGATGGAATCTCAGAGTTGTTTTGATTTGCATTTCCCTGATGACTAAGGAGGTTGAGCATTTCTTTAAGTGTTTCTCAGCCATTTGATACTCCTCTGTTGAGAATTCTCTGTTTAGTTCCAAGCCCCATTTCTCAATTGGGTTATTCGGTTTGGTGGTGTTTAATTTCTTGAGTTCTTTATATATTTTGGATATTAGACCTTTGTCAGATGTAGGGTTGGTGAAGATTTTTTCCCAGTCTGTAGGCGGTCGCTTTGTTCTCTTGACAGTGTCTCCTGCCTTACAGAAGCTTCTCAGCCTCATGAGGTCCCATTTATTAATGGTTGACATTAAGGCCTGCGCTGTTGGTGTTCTGTTCAGGAAGTTGTCTCCTGTGCCAATATGTTCCAGGCTCTTTCCCACTTTTTCTTCTAAGTGGCTTAGTGTGTCTGGTTTTATGTTAAGGTCTTTAATCCACTTGGATTTGAGTTTTGTGCAAGGTGACAAATATGGGTCCAGTTTCATTTTTTTACACATAGACCTCCAGTTAGAGCAGCATCATTTGTTGAAGATGCTATCCTTTTTCCATTGAATGGATTTGGCTTCTTTGTCAAAAATCAAGTGACCATATGTGTGTGGATTCATATCTGGGTCTTCGATTCGATTCCACTGATCAACCAGCCTGTTGCTGTGCCAGTACCATGCTGTTTTAATTACTATTGTTTTATAGTACTGTTTGAGATCAGGTATGGAGATTCCTCCGGAGCACCTTTTATTGTACAAGATTGTTTTAGCTATTCTGGGTTTTTTGTTTTCCCATATGAAGTTCAGAATTGAACTTTCAATGTCTTTAAAAAATTGTGTAGTTATTTTGATAGGGATTGCATTGAATCTGTAGATTGCTTTTGGTAGGATGGCCATTTTTACTATGTTAATTCTCCCGATCCATGAGCAAGGAAGATCATGCCATCTTCTCAGGTCATCTTCAATCTCTTTCTTCAGAGTTTTGAAATTTTTTTCATACAAGTCCTTCACTTGCTTAGTTAGGGTAACTCCTAGATATTTTATATTGCTTGTGGCTAATGTGAAGGGTGTGGTTTTCCTAATTTCTTCCTCTGCAAGCTTGTCATTTGTGTATAGGAAGGCTACAGACTTTTTTGAGTTAATTTTGTATCCAGCCAATTTGCTGAAGGTGTTTATCAGCTTTAGGAGTTCTCTGGTGGAGTTTTGAGGGTCACTTATGTACACTATCATATCATCTGCAAAGAGGGATAAGTTGACTTCCTCCTTTACCATTTGGATAACCTTGATCTCCTTTTGTTGTCTTATTGCTCTGGCTAGAACTTCGAGTACTATATTGAAGAGATATGGAGAGAGTGGGCAGCCTTGCCTTGTTCCCGATTTTAGAGGAATTTCCTTGAGTATCTCACCATTTACTTTGATTTTGGCCTTTGGCTTGCTGTATATAGCCTTTATTATGTTGAGGAAAATGCCTTGTATCCCCGATCTCTCTAAAACTTTAAACATGAATGGGTGTTGAATTTTATCAAATGCTTTCTCTGCATCCAAGGAGATGATCATGTGGTTTTTTATTTTCAGTTTGTTTATATGGTGGGTTACATTGATGAATTTCCATATATTAAACCATCCCTGCATGCCTGGAATGAAGCCTACTTGGTCATGATGAATGATATCTTTGATGTGCTCCTGTATTCGTTTTGCAAGTATTTTATTTAGTATTTTTGCATCTATGTTCATAAGAGAAATTGGCCTGAAATTCTCTTTCTTTGTTGAGTCTTTGTGAGGTTTAGGTATCAATGAGACTATGGCCTCATGGAATGAATTTGGTAAATTTCCATCCATTTCTATCTTTTGGAGTAGTTTGAAGAGTATCGGTATTAGCTCGCCTTTAAAGGTCTGGTAGAATTCTGCACTGAAACCATCTGGCCCTGGGCTTTTTTTGGTTGGGAGACCATCGATGATTGCTTCTATTTCTGTAGGGGAAATGGGACTATTTAGCTTGTTTATCTGTTCTTCATTCAACTTTGGCAAGTGAAATTGTTCAAGAAAATCGTCCATTTCCCTTAGATTTTCAAATTTTGTGGCGTATATGCCTTCAAAGTAGGATCTTATGATTCTTTGAATTTCTTCAATGTCTGTTGTTATGTCTCCCTTTTCATTTCTGATTTTGTTGATTTCAATACTGTCTCTCTGCCTTTTAGTTAGTTTGGCTAATGGTCTGTCTATCTTGTTGATTTTCTCAAAGAACCAGCTTTTGGTTTTGTTGATTCTTTGGACTGTTTTCTTAGTTTCTAACTTGTTAATTTCAGCCCTGAGTTTGATTATTTCCAGGCGTCTACTCCTCTTGGGTGTTTCTGCTTCTTTTCTTTCTAGGGCTTCCAGTTGTGTTGTTAAGATGCTTATGTGTGATGTTTCCAATTTCTTTTTAAAGGCACTTAGTGCTATGAATTTTCCTCTTAGCACTGCTTTCAATGTATCCCACAAATTTGGGTATGTTGTTTCTTAATTTTCATTGAATTTCAGAAACTCCTTGATTTCTTTCTTTATTTCTTCCCTGACCCAGGTGTCATTTAGCAGAGAGTTGTTTAGTTTCCACATATGTGTAGGCTTTTTGTTATTTCTGTTGTTGTTGAATTGCAGCCTAAGAGCATGGTGATCTGATAGGATACAAGGTATTATTTCAATCCTCTTGTATCTATTGAGGCTTGCTTTGTGACCTACGATGTGATCAATTTTAGAGAAGGTTCCATGGGGTGCAGAGAAGAAGGTGTATTCTTTCTTGTTTGGGTGAAAGGTTCTATAGATATCTGTTAGATCCATTTGACCCATGGCATTGGTTAATGATGTTATTTCTCGGCTTAGTTTCTGTTTCAATGACTTATCCTTCAGTGAGAGTGGGGTGTTGAAGTCTCCCACTATTATTGTGTGGGGATCGATGTGTGGTTTAAGCTTTTTTAGGAGATCTTTTACAAATGTGGGTGCCCTTGTATTGGGAGCGTAGATGTTCAGAATTGTGATGTCATCTTGGTTGACTTTACCTTTGATGAGTATGAAGTGTCCTTCCTCATCCCTTTTGATTAATTTTGGTTGAAAGTCTATTTTGTTCGATACTAAAATGGCTACACCTGCTTGCTTCTTGTGACCATTTGCTTTTAATATTTTTTTCCAACCTTTTACCCTGAGGTAATGCCTTTCATTATGGGTGAGTTGTGTTTCTTGGATGCAGAAGAATGTTGAATCTTGTTTTTGTACCCATTCAGTTAGTTTGTGTCTTTTTATTGGAGAATTGAGGCCATTGATGTTGAGAGATATTAATGACCAGTGACTGTTAAGAGTCTTAATTTTGATTTTGTTTCCAGTCGAGCGTTTGTGTAGTTGTGTTTTTGCCATGGGATAATTACCTATTTCCTGGGTAGTTTTGGTTGTAGCTTGACCCTTTGGGATGGAGTTTTCCTTCTAGTACCTTCTGTAAAGCTGGGTTTGTGGATAGGTACTGTTTGAATTTGCTTTTGTCATGGAATATTTTGTTTTCTCCATCAATGGTTATTGATAGTTTTGCTGGGTAAAGTAGTCTGGCCTGGCATCTGTGTTCTCTTAGGGTTTGCAGGATCTCTGTCCAGACCCTTCTGGCTTTTATGGTCTCTGCTGAGAAGTCGGGTATAATTCTGATAGGTTTACCATTAAATGTTATTTGGCCCTTTTCCCTTGCAGCTTTTAATATTTTTTCTTTGTTCTGCAAGTTTTGTGTTTTGATTATTATGTGGCGTGCAGTTTTTCTTTTCTGGTCAATTCTATTTGGTGTTCTGTAGGCCTCTTGTATGTTTATAGGCATTTCTTTCCTTAGATTGGGGAAATTTTCTTCTATGATTTTGTTGAGAATAGTTTCTGGGCCCTGGAGTCTGATGTCTTCTCTTTCTTCAATGCCTATTATCCTCAGATTTCTTCTTTTCATGGTGTCCTTAATTTCTTGGATGTTTTGTGTCAGGAGTTTTCCAGATTTGGCATTTTCTTTAATGGTTGATTCAATATCTGTGATTGTATCTTCTACCTCTGAGATTTGTTCTTCCATCTCTTGGATTCTGTTAGAAAAGCTCACCTCTGTGTTGCTCGCCTTCTTCTCTGAGGTCTCACGTTCTCGTTTTTCTTCTGTCTGTGTGTTTATCATTGAATCCATTTTCATTTTCAGATCTTGAACTGATTTTTTGATTTCTTTCATCTGATTTTTTGTATATTCCTGAGTTTCTTCCATTGCCTCTTTATAGGTCTTCAGAGCTTGAACCGTTTTATCTATTTCTTTCATCTGGTTGTTTGCATTTTCCTGCAATTTTTCCAGTTCCCCTCTATGTGCTTCTTTTATATCTCTCACCTGTTTGTCTGCGTCTTCCTGCATTTGATTATGAATTTTATTTGTTTCCTCCAATATCATCCTCATTACTAAGGATTTGAGGTCATTTTCTTGTATTTCCATTGTCTTTGAGTTCTCTGGGTTGTTTTCTTTGGGATAGCTGGAAACTGGAGACGCCATGTTGTTTTGGGTTTTTTTGCGTATGCTTTTTCGTTGTCCTTTAGACATCTTGCCATCTTTGTTTATGTTGGGTAGCTTCCAGAGTTGAATGGAGGGTGTCTGACGATAGATTCACTTGTTTTCTCACGATTTCCCTCTGCCGCCGCTGCTGGTGCCGCTGGTGCTGCTGCCTCTGCCGCTGCCGCTCCGATCAGAGAAAAACCACGGTCCTCCCCTGTGCAGGGGCACGCAGGTCCTCCGCACCCTGGTCCCTCTGAACCGTGGAGCACTCCCGCTGCCATGATGTTCGGACCTCAGTGTTCCTGGCTCAGAAATCTGTGCAATTCCCTGAATTGTTCACTGGAGCCTCCAAACGTGGTCCACACTGCTCGCCGCCATCTTGGATCCTCCCTGGTACCTCTCAATATCAATAAAACCCTATCTAAGACATACATGTTTTCAGAGCTGACAATCCAGGATAATCTACGATCACAAATGTGCTTAATCCTTTAATATCCAGCAGAATCCCTAACAACAATCTATAAACATTTGCCCTTATACATGCAGATTACCAGTAGCCTTTACCCCACATCAAGGAAACTTCTCTTTGGAAAAGGCAGAAACCACTATAGAAAAACACAACCAGTAAATATGCAAAACTGTGGGCCTCAGTGCCAATGGGTAAATCTATGAAACATTCCCACACCTAAGGTTCAGGAAACATTGCTGAAGATGGCTGTGGAAAGGTGATTGTAAGATCTTGAGGATCAGTGAGTTTGTGGTGTTATTGCATCTTCTAGTAATCTGAGAAGCTATACCCATAATGTCTGACAAACATGATTGGACTAACAGGAGCTGAACGAGGATGACACCAGCGAACATGCCAAACTAAACAGAAAATTCCACCAGATCTGCACAAAGAACCGCAGGTGACTTTGAAAAGCTGGGAAGAGAAGAGGCTTTCCCCAGCAGAAAGCCACACCAACTGCTGTCCAGTGCCAAACAGTATTTTTAAGTGCCCCACCCCAAATTTTAGATGTATTTATTTTAATTTATATGTCTAAAATGTTGAGCCTTCTTGCCATACCTGAAGGTGCCATATTTTGAGGTAGAAAACACACCTATGGCCCAGGTATTTGATAGGCTGGAAAGAGAGGATGCATTGGCCCTATGTGCTGGGTACCATATGTACAGTGTGTGTAGAAAGTGCAGAGCAGAGTTTGGATCTACTGGTGCAGGTTACAGAGATGAGGAAACAGAATCTTGACCTGAAGATGGACCCAGCACAGAAACAGAAGATGCAGACAATGAGTCACCTGACAGGGAATATCAGTGGTGAACTCACTTCATTGTCTTAAAGAACATTTGAGAACCTAGAGATTAGGGTTTACAGGAACTCCCAAGGCATGAAGAAAGTACTTTTAGTATTTCTACTTGTCTGCAGATGAATTTATCTGGAAAGGGGTCAGACTGTCCGGGGTTGGATATGGTATTCATTCTACTTCTGTAAATTAATTGTGTTCCAGCGACTACAATTACATGGTTGATGCTCTATGGTCACATTGCATCTTATGGTAGCCCATCTCTGTGAGCTTTGATGGAACTGTAAGTTCTGTCAACTACTTTCCCCTCCCCATTTCTAGAATCTGTTAATGATCTGAGTCTTCTGTAGGAATGCCACTGTGTTCATAATCGCATCACTACCCAGGAATGGTTCCATCCATAGGATGATTTTCAAGAGCCCTTTGCAACTTGTAGATTGTACAGAGTTAGCAGGAATCACAATGATGTGAGAACATTGGAATTTTTTTTTAAATATCTATGAAAATAGAGAGTAATTCAAATTATTTTATCGCTACATGATACAGTGACAAAGACAGCTCACAACTGAATAGTTAACAACCAGGTGTCAGGTCAGCCAGTTCTCCAGGGAAGGACTTTTGCTAGATCCTTCTTAAAAATGTGCACAGCACCTTCTATCTGAAATGTAAAACCCTGCCATTCTCCAAACCAGTCTTCACAGGGTAGCAGGTCTGCACTGTTAAGTTCAGTTTCACAATTCTATTCCCATGACCCACAAAATGGTTAAGCACTGGTATGTAATGAGGAGAAGACAATGCCATAAATGATGTTAGTGCATTTTGATACCAACAGTTCTTAGACTATAATTTCCCAGATCATACTTCATGAGGTCACAGGATGCCCTGACTGTAAAAGTAAACTGAGAGCAGTGACTGAGTAGCACACCAGAGTAGAGCATTCAGGTTTATAGACTGACAAGATATGTACAGCACGGCAAAGCCACTGGTGAACATGTCCTATTAGAGGCATATTTAGAAATGCAGACTTATCTTTCTGAATCCACGGACACCTGTCCCCATTGTTTCACTGCTCTTCATATCATGCCAGCTTCCATGTACTGGGTTTGTCAAACCCCATTTTGATCCAATGCACCAAACTGTGTCTTAAGCCACATATTCTGCAACTATTTGGTGAATGTTTTCCCGCTTGACTTTGACATCTCAGCATTCAGAAGCAAGATTCTTGTGTTTACTGCCAACATTGACATAGTTTGGTCTTCAAGTCATAGACACAGCGCTGACAAAATTTAAAGCACATGACTGTAGCAAAGGTGATTGTCTTCGGCTGCCTTTTGACCACAATTATTTCCAGGAGCTCAGAACACAACTGGGAGATTTTGAATATGAGGATATAATTCAGCTGATCATAGCACTCTACAGGGGCAGGGTAGAGCTCTACAGTCAGCTTCTTAAGGTTAGCCATGCAATGCAGAAAGTCCTTCTGTACAGCCATGGAGACATTATTGTCATAGAAATTGAACCTGGTGAGTTGGGAGCAATGGCTCAAGGCAGGCAGGTGGACTCTGAAGTGAGAATCCTCCAGGTTGCAATGCTGTAACTCTGGGGTCTTCAAAGTATCTGTTACATACTTTAGGAAAAGTTGGAGACCTGTGAGATGTGAAGTGGATAACACTACATCATTGATGATCAGATGTTTCAGTTGACGGAGGCTCTGACACGCTGACAAGTGTTTCAAGACAGACTGTGAGAGATGGCAGTGAGTGATAGACAAGGATTCCAATGGGGTCTTCAGGTATCTAGGGAAAGATCAAGAAATTAGTTCTGGCTCATGTTGTTGGAGAATATTACTAAGGTTGACACAGAATGGGGGAACCACATATGCAAAGTCTATCAGCATTTACACTGAACGTCATCAATGAGGAACAGAATGAAGGTGTCTGATCATATCACTATCTCCTGAGGCATAGCACTGTCAGGGGGGATGGTCTCAGAACACAGATATCTAACCACCTATCCTCACTCTGTCAGACAGAGGACTAGAGCTTTCCACATCATGCCAGAAAACCATACCCAGAAAGGATTATCACAGAAAGGTTCTGACAGCCTCATGTCACATATCCAACAGTGTTCAAGGAGAATATGTGAAACACCTGTCAGCGTGCACCACTGTCTGCCCTTGGAGCCCAGTGAAGGGGCACTGGGCTACATTTTATTAATTTGAGGAATGCTCTAAATGCTCCACAAATTCATAGCCACCTGGCTACACACTTAGGCCATGCCTGAAATGCAAATGTCAGGGAGACATGCAACTTTCTCAAAAGCATCTGAAAACCCTGCTATGATATGAGGGCACCTGCAAAAAGTGAGTCTTGGATGAGAATCCAAGTTTTCAGAAGCTACAAGGAACAGAATTCCCCATGTTATCGAGGGAAAAAAGAAGTGAGAAAACACTTCATCAATATTCTCAAGTTTTTGTTTACACTTTAACACATGGTATTACCTGCAAAGAAGTCTGGAGTGGAGTTGCCTATGCTTCCAAACATGAATGGATCTCATTAGATAACCAATGCTTGTGGCAACTCAACATGTTCCTGCCTGTGAAGAGGAGACTTGTGAGTGTCTTTTCTCGCTGACAATGACGGGCACGTGCAGGTGCTTTACAACACTGCATAGATGACACACAGCATAGGTCTTTGGAGCAAGACAAAGGGGGATTCCAGGTTAGTCTAATCAATATGTTATATTTCAGGTTAGGGATACAAGTAAAATAATATTTTAAATGTCAGTCTGGCGTGGTGCTGCATGCCTGTAATCCCAGCAATCTGGAATGCAAAAAATGTAGATGTCTTTGAGTTCAGGACAGCCTGATCTAAAACACGAGTCCAGATTAGCCAAGACAACACAGAGGAATCCCTTTATTATTATGTAGAATGTATTTGCATGTGTGCCTAAATACTAGAAAAGGTCACCAGACCACATTGTAGATGGTTATGAGCCATCATGTGGTTGATAGGAATTGAAATCAGGACCTTTATAAGAACAGCCAATGCTCCTAATCTCTGACCCATTGCTCTAGCTCAAAAATTCTTTCTCTTAAAAACAAAACAATGAATAGAGAGTAGCCTCATGGATAAGAACACTGGCCACCATGGGTTTTAAAGTTGCTCCAGGACAGCCAAGGAACCAGAGAGAAATCCCTTCTCTATCAAAAACCAAACACATACACAATCAACACCATTCCCCTGAAAAAGAATTTCAAATATCTTCACTGAAGTTCTTCCTTAGAAATGTTTATTCCCACTGCACATGCCTTCTGGCATTCAGTCACATTCCCAGGCCATGTATTTTGCTGTTTGCTTAGTTATATGCAGAATTAAATCTTTCCCATGCAGCCCAGTCTACCCTGGATTGTGATCTTCTTTTGCTCAGCACATTAATTTAATTTCAAGCTGTGGCTGTTGTGAGATAATTGGGTCCTATTTTGCATACACACACACACACAACCACACACACACACACAACCACACAGAGAGAGAGAGACAGAGAGACAGAGAGAGACAGGGAGAGAAAAACACGCTTCTCAGATGGTAGTAATAAAATAGAGAGTCTTAAGCAACACCATTCCTAGCGCCTTGGTTCCCAGCTGCCTGGACCTGGGGCTTCTATAGATGAAGAAGACATCTCTAGCACTCTTTGTAGTCTATATTTAAGAGAAAAATTCAGTTCATATACCTGCAAAACCATAATCTGTGAAACATATTTTAAGATAGTGCAAAGGGATTAATTTAGAAAGAAGATCCTAGCTCATATTTCAGAGTGAGCCTAGAACCCTGGACAGAGCCAGGGATTCTAGAGTTCTCGGCCAGCCTTGCTTAGTTGAGACCCTGTCTCTTATATCTCAAGAAAATAAGAAAACAAACATGAACATTCTCAGGCAATGACCAGTTCTCATTTAAACCAAATTATACAGACATTAAAAAGTATAAATTGGGCTGAGAATGGTGGCACACGCCTTTATTCTTAGCACTGAAGAGGCAGAGTCAGGTGGATCACTGTGTGTTCAATGTTAATCTGGCCAACACAGCAAGTCCAGGACAGCCAAGCTAACACCGAGAGACCCTGTCTCGAAAAACAAAACAAATAAACAAAGCAACAAAACTTCTAAATTGGAAATGGACTGTTCCGTTGTGGTGATAAGGCTACCCCAACATTCTAGAAGCCTCCTGATGGAGGTAGTGACTTACGTGGTAAGAACACTGTTGACAGGGTTACACTTCTCAACAGGGTCAGGCAGCAATTCCAAGCTCAGAGAATCTGATGTTCTACAAAATCTCCCCTGAGTCTTTTATACACCTTTCACCATGCCCCTCCTTGTGTAACCCCACCTCCCATTCAGAAACTCTTAACTGATTGGTCCAATGAGTCTACACCCACCCAACTCTACTGAACTTTGACTTGTCCTTCAGTAGGGTGATTGAAATAAAAACGGCTAAACTAGAAAGTCAAGAATCTGATGGGTGTGGTGGTGGCAAAGAACTACCGTACCAGCACTTGGAATGCAGGGGCAGGCAGAACTCTGTAAACTCAAGGCCAGCCATCTCTAGAAAGCAACGCCCAAGACAGCCAGACCTATAAAAAGAAACCCTGCCTGTGGAAAAAAATATATATAGAAGCTCATGTAGACCTCTGAGGGAAGCAAGAGAATTTTATTCAGAGTACACAAACCAGTTTTGTCTTGATTCACCCTTCTGTTGTCTTCTTTAATTTTGTTTTTCTTTTTTGGTTCCCCTGATGCTCCAGGAGACAGTTTTTCTATGGGTAGCCTTGGCTGTCCTGAACTTGTGTTTGTAGAGCGAGCTTACCTAGACTTCACATCTATGAGCCTGCCTTTGCCTCTTGATTGCTGGGGTTAAAGGCCTATGCAAGGATACCAGGCTCTACCCTTCTGTTCTTATCAAGGTTCATTGGTGAATATACTTGGATGAAAATGTGTCAACAGTTGGCATTGTGGCGCAGGTCTTTAAACCAAGCTAAAACTTTCTAGAGGCAGGGAGATCTCTGGAAGTTCTTGGCGAAACCTGAGTCTTGGATGAGAAGCCAAGTGTCTAGAGGCTTCAAGAAGGATTCTCCCTGTTGAATTCAGATCCAGAGCAAGAATGGAAATGAAAAAAAAAAAGAAAAGAAACCAAAAACAAAACATAACCAAACTAATCCCTGAACATTCATATGATTTTGTTTACATTTTTACCTATGATATTATTGCCTACAAAGGAGTCTAGAGTGGAATTGGCTACCCTTCCAAACTTCAATGTGTCTCATTAGAGAGCCCATGCTTTTGCAAACTCACCGTGGCTCTGCCAGAGAAGAGGAGACTTGGGAATGTGTTTTTTTCACATCATGACTGGCAAGTGCCAGTGCTTCAAAACACTGCATAGAGGCCACACAGGATAGAAGAACCTAAAACAATAGCTCATTGGACCAAGAAACAGGAGGATACTTGGTCAGTTTAAACCATAAGGTGTATTTCAGCTTAGTCTAGGCTACAGAAATCAAAATAAAATAATATTTTAAATGTCAGCCTGGTGTGTTGGTGCACGCCTGTGATTCCAGCAATCTGGCACGCCGAGAAAGTAGATCTCTGGGACTTCAGGACAGCCTGTCTAAAATAGGAGTCCAGATTAGCCAAGACAACACAGAGAAACACCTTTTTTATTTTTTATACAATATTTTCCTTGCATGTGTGCCAATATGCCAGAGAAAGGCAACAGAGCTCATTAAATATGGTTATAAGCCATCATGTAGTTTCTAGGGCATTGAACTCAGGACTTTTGTTAGAACAGATAATGCTCCTAAAATCTGACCCATTGCACTAGGACCAAAATTCTTTCACTTAAAAAACAATACATTGACTGGAGAGTAGCCTCATGGGTAAGAACACTAGGCACCATGGATTTTTTTAGTTACCGCAAGACAGCCAAGGAACCAGAGAGAAATCACGTCTCTATCAACAACCAAAACCACCAAAAAATCAACAGCATTCACTTCAAAAAGATATTCAAATGTCTTCATTGAAGTTCTTCTTTAGTGATGTTTGTTCCCACTGCTCATGCCTTCTGACATTCAGTCATAATCCCAGGTCATTTATTTTACTGTTTGTTTAGTTATATGTAGAGATAGGTCTTCCCCATGCAGCCCAGTCTACCCTGGATTGTGATCTTCTTTTGCTCAGCACATTACTTTGAGTTTCAAGCTGTGGGTGCTGAGAGATATTTGTGTCCTAATTTGCACATAAGGACCTTTGACAGAGATAGTGGTTCTAGAGTTCAAGGCCAGCTTTGCCTAGTTTAGACCCTGTTTCTTATATCTCAAGAAAACAAAGAAAGAAACATAAACATTCCCAGGTAATGACCAGTTCTCTTTAAAACCAAATTATACACACTGAAAATTTTACACAGAGCTGATTGTGGTGGGACATACCCTTGAATCCTATCACTCTGGAGTCAGAGTCAGGTGGATCACTGTGAGTTCAACGCCAACGTGGTTTACACTGTGAGACCAGCACAGCCAAGGCTAACACAGAGAGACCCTGTCTTGAAAAACAAAACAAACTCATAAACAAACAAAATAATAAAATTTCTAAATTGGAAATGGAGTGTTGCTTTGTGGTAATAAGGCTAGTCCAGCATTCTAGAAGCCTCCTGAAGGAGATAGTGACTTACTTGGTAAGAAAACTGGAGACACGGTTACTGTTCTCAGCAGGGTCAGGCAGAACCTCCAAGCTCAGGGAATTTGATGTTCTACTAAATCTCCTCTGAGCCGTTTATGCATTTTCCACCTTGCTCTTCCTCATGTAGCTGCGCCTCCCATCCAGAAGCTCCTATCTGTTGGTTCCAATGAGTCTCCACCCACCCAACTCTACTGAACTTTGAATTTTCCTTCAATAAGTTGGTTGAAATAAAAACTGCTAACTCAAAAGTCAAGAATCTGATGGGTGTGGTGGTGGTACACAACTATGGTACGAGCACTTGGAAAGCAGAGGCAGGCAGAACTCTGTTAACTCAAGGCCAGCCAGCTCTGGAAAGTAACTCCCAAGACAGCCAGAGCTATAAAAAGGAACCCTGCCTGGGGAAAACAATATTTAGAGGCTCATGTAGAGCTCTGAAGGAAGCAAGATAATTTTATTCAGAGTACACAAACCAGTTCACTTTTGATTCGCCCTTCTGTTCTCTTCTTTATTTTTGTTTGTCTTTCATTTTTTGGTTCCCCTGATGCCTCACGAGACAGATTTTCTATTAGGAGCCTTGGCTGTCCAGGACTCGTGTTTGTAGAGAGAGCTTATGTAAACCTCACATCTATGTGCCTGCCTTTGCCTCCTGAGTGCTAGGATTAAAGGCCTATGCAAGAATACTGGACTCTGCCCTTCTGTTCTTCTTAACCAGGTTCCTTGGTGAATATACCTAGATAAAAATGTGTCGAGAGTTGAGCATTGTGGCACAGGTCTTTAAACCAAGCTAAAAGTGGCCAGAGGCAAGCAGAACTCAGTAAGTTCCAGGTGAAACCTGAGTCTTGGATGAGAAGCCAAATGTCCAGATACTTCAAGAAGAATGATTTAGCATGTTGAATTGAGATACAAAGCATGATAGGAAATAAAGAAAATAAACCCCAACAAAAACAAACCCTGAATATTCATGATTTTTTTTACATTTTTACCTATGGTATTATTGCCTGCAGAGAAATCTTGAGTGTAATTGTCTACCCTTCCAAACTTAAATAATGCTCATTAGAGAGCCCATGTTTTTGCCAACTCACCATGGCCGTGCAGTGAGGAGGAGATTTGGGATTGTGTATTTTTCCCACCATGACTGGCAAGTGCAAGTGATTTGAAACACTGCATAGATGCCACACAGCAAAGAAGAAACCTAAATACCCACCTTCTTACAGCAAGAAACAGGATGATTCTATGTCCGTCTAATCCATAAGGTGTATTTCAAGGTAGTCTAGATTAGGGAAATCAACTAAAGTAAGATTTTAAACGTCAGCCTGGTCTGGTGGTGCACATCTCTGATCCCAGCAATCTGAGATGTAGAGAAGATAGATCTCTGTGAGTTCAGGACAGCCTATCTGAAACAGGAGTCCAGATTAGCCAAGACAGCACAGAGAAATCCACCCCACCTTTTAAAAATTATTTATAGTATATTCTCCTTGCATGTGTGCCAGTATGCCAGAAGTAGCCAACAGATCCCATTATACATGGTTATGAGCCACCATGTGGTTGGTGGGAATTGAACTCAGTACTGTTGTTAGAACAGCCAATTCTCCTAACCTCTGACCCCTTGTTCTAGCCCCAATATTCCATTTATTTAAAAAAAATGACTGGATTTTAGCCTCGTTGATAAGAACACTGGGCACCATGGATTTTTAAAGTTACTCCAGGACAGCCAAGGCAACAGAAAAATCCCTTCTCTATGAACAAATAAAAACACCAAAAAAATCAACACCATTCCATTCAAAAAGATTTTTGAATGTCAAAATTGAAGCTCTTCTTGGTGGTGTTTGTTCCCACTCTGCATGCCTTCTGAAATTCAGTCACATTCTCTGCTCATTTATTTGACATTTTGTTTAGTTATATGTAGAGTTATATATAGGGTTCCCCATGCATTCCAGTCGACCCAGGAATGTGATCTTCTTTTGCTCAGTACATTACTTACTCTACTTTGAGTTTAATTGTGTGGCTGCTGTGAGATAATTGGGTCCTATTTTGCACAAACACACACACACACACACACACACACACACACACACACACACACACACACACACATGTCTCAGATGGTAGCAGTAAAATAAACAGTCTGAAGCAACCCCATTCCTAGTGCCTTAGTTCCAACCAGCCTGGACGCGTGGCTTCTGTGCAAGAAGCCATGCCCCAGCACTCTTTGTAGTCTACATTTAAGAGAAAAGTTCAGTTCATACAACTGCAAAACCATAATTTGTGAAACATAATTTAAGATACTGCAAAGGGATTAAATTAGAACAAAGATCCTATCTCATATTTCCGAGTGAGCCTAGAAGCCTGGACAGAGCCAGAGGTTCTAGAGTTCAAGGTCTGCCTTGTTTAGTTGAGACACTATCTTTTAAATCTCAAGAGAACAAAGAAACAAACATGAACATTCCCACGTAATGACCAGTTCTCTTTAAAACCAAATTATACACACACTGAAAAGTTTACATTGAGATGGTCGTGGTGGGACATGCCTTGAATCCTAGCCCTCCGGAGGCAGAGTCAGGTGGAGCACTGTGAGTTCAATGCCAACGTTGTTTACACTGTGAGACCAGCACAGCCAAGGCTAACACAGAGAGACCCTGTCTTGAAAAACAAAACAAACTCATAAACAAACAAACTAAAAAAATTTCTAAATTGGAAATGGAGTGTTGCTTTGTGGTAATAAGGCTAGCCCAGAATTGAAGAAGCCTTCTGATGTAGGTAGTGACTTACCTGGTAAGAACACTGGTGACAAGGTTACTGTTCTCAGCAGGGTCAGACGGCAACTCCATGCTCAGTGAATCTGATGTTCTACTAAAACTCCTATGAGCCTTTTATACACCTTACAACTTGCCCCTCCTTATGTAGCCGCACCTCCCATCCAGAAGCTCCTATCTGATTGTTAAAATGAGTCTCCACCCTCCCAATTCTACTGAACTTGGAGATTGTCCTACCGCAGGTTGATTGAAATAAAAACAGCTGAACTAGAAACTCAAGATCCTGATGGCTGTGTTGGTGGCACAAAATTATTGTACCAACACTTGGAAACCAGAGGCAGGCAGAATTCTATTAACTCAAGGCCAGCCAGCTCTGGAAAGCAACTCCCAAGACAGCCAGAGCTATAAAAAGAAACCCTGCCTGGGGAAAACAATATTTAGAGGCTCATGTAGAGCTCTGAAGGAACCAAGAGAATTTTATTCAGAGTACACAAACCAGTTCACTTTTGATTCGCCCTTCTGTTCTCTTCTTTAATTTAGTTTGTCTTTTGTTTTTGTTTCCCTTTATGCTCCATGAGACAGGTTATCTATGGGTAGCCTTGTTTGTCCTGGACTTTTGTTTGTAGAGCAAGTTTACCTAGACCTCACATCTATGTGCCTGCCTTTTCCTCCTGTGTGCTGAGATTAAAGCCCTATGCAAGAATACCCAGCTCTGCCCTTCTGTTCTTATCCAGGTTCATTGGTGTATATACTTAGATAAAAATGTGTCGAGAGTTGAGCGTTGTGGCACAGGTCTTTAAACCAAACTAAAAGCGGCCAGATGCAGGCAGATCTCAGGAAGTTCCAGGTGAAATCTGATTCTTGGATGAGAAGCCAAGTGTCCAGAGATTTCAAGAAGAATGATTTGGCATGTTGAATTGAGAAACAGAGCATGATAGGAAATAAAGAAAATAAACCCCCACAACAACAACCCCTGAATATTCATGATTTTGTTTACATTTATACTTATGGTATTATTGCCTGCAAAGGAGTCTTGAGTGCAATTGTCTACCCTTCCAATATTAAATAATGCTCATTAGAGAGCCCGGTTTTTTTGCAAACTCACCATGGCTCTTTTGTGAGGAGGAAAATTGGGAATGTGTATTTTTGCCACCAGGACTGACAAGTGCAATTGATTTGGAACACTGCATAGATGCCACACAGCAAAGAAGAACCTAAAACCCCACCTTCTTGGAGCAAGAAACAGGAGGACTCTCTGTCAGTCTAATACATAAGGTGTATTTCAAGGTAGTCTAGGTTAGGGAAATCAACTAAAGTAAGATTTTAAATGTCAGCCTGGTGTGGTGGTGCACATCTCTGATCCCAGCAATCTGAGATGCAGAGAAGATAGATCTCTGTGAGTTCAGGACAGCCTATCTAAAACAGGAGTCCAGATTAGCCAAGAAAACACAGGGACAATTCTTTTTTATTATTTATACTGTATTCTCTTTGCCTGTATGCCAGTATGCCAGAAGAGGCAAACAGATCCCATTATAGATGGTTATGCACCATCGTGTTGTTGATGGCAATTGAACTCAGGACCTTAGGAAGATCATTCAATTCTTCTAAACTCTGATCCATCTCTCTAGCACTAAAATGCTTTTCTTTAAAAAAAAAAAAAACCTAAACAATGTTCAGAAAACTAGGCAGCATAGTTTTTAATGTTAATCCAGGATAGCCAAGGCAACAGAGAGAAATATCTTTTCTATCAACAAAAAAAAAAAAAAAGCACAAAAATCAAACACCATTCCCCCAAAAGATTTATAATTGTCTTCAGTGAAGTTCTTCCTTAGTGGTTCATTCCCACTGCACATGCCTTCTGACAATCGGTCACATTCCCCTGGTCATCTATATTATGTTTTGTTTAGTTAAATTTAGAGTTGTCTTTTCCATGCATCCAAGTCCTAACCGGAATGTGATCTTTTTCGGTCATCACATTACTTTTAGTTTTAAGCTGTGGATGTTGTGTGATAATTTTGCCCTCTTTTTCATACACACACACACACACACACACACACACACACACACACACACACACACATGGCAGTAGAATAGTAAATTATACAGGCTGAACCAACTCCATATCTAGTGCCTTGGTTCCCACCAGCCTGGACCTGTGGCTTCAGTGCATGAAGCCATCCCCAGCACTCTTTGTAGTCTACATTTAAGAGAAAAGTTCAGTTCATATACCTAAAAAACCATAGTCTGTGAAACATAATTTAAGATACTGCAAAGGGATTAAATTAGTAAGAAGATCCTAGCTGGTATTCCAGAGTGAGCCTACAATCCTGGACAGAAGCACAGGATCTAATGTTCAATAGCAGCCTTGCTTAATTCAGGCTCTGTCTCTAAAAATCTCAAGAGAACAAAGAAACTAACATGTACATGCCCATGTTCTCATAAGCCACTTCTCATAAACCAAATTTTATACACAATAAACATTTTAATTTGGACTGAGTGTCATTGCACACACCTTTAATCCTAGCACTCTGGAGGTAGACCAGATGGATCACTGTTAGTACAACGCTAAACATAGTCTACAAAGAGAGTCCAGGACAGACAAGCCTAGCACAGAGAGAACCTGTCTTGAAAAACAAAAACAAACAAACCCTCAAAATTTCTAAATTGGAAATGGAGTGTTGCTTAGTGGATATAAGGCTAATGCAGCACTGAAGAAGCCTCCTGATGGAGGTAGTGATTTATCTGGTAAGAACACTGGTGATAGGGTTACTCCTCTCTGCCGCATCAGGCAGAACCTCCAAGCTCTGGGAATCTGATGTCCTACTAAACCTCCTCTGGGCCTTTTATACACCTTCCATGTTGTCCCTCCATGTGTAGCCCCACCTCACATCCAGAAGTTCCTATCTGATTGGTCCAATGAGTCTCCTCTCACTCATTTCAAAAACAGTGAACAGAATGTCAAGATTTATTGGGTATAGGGTACTTGAGGTTAGCCTTAGCACTTGCTATTAAAGGCAGGTGTATCTCTTTGAGCTCATTGATAGCTTGGTATTCAAAGCAAATTCAAGGGTGGTCAGGGATACATATGGAGAAATGCTGTGTGGGAATAGTAACCAACAAAGAAAGAAACAGTACGAGTGAACAAGACAGTGATGTTTCCATTGGTATTTGATTGACTCAATTTTATGTGTATCCACATACACTTATTTATGTAAGATGTATTTTTGTGCATGTGGTTTTAGTGACAATATATGTCTTTGTTTCAGTGTGTGTTTTCTGTTGTGCTTTTTACTTGAGTCATAGTGAGTGTTAGTCTAGCCGTTGGTTATACAGTGAGATCTTTGTCTCCAAACAATGACAACAAGAACAAAATAAAAACAAAACATGAAACAAACAAACAAATTAAAATTTGTTAAATTTTAATGTAAATACTAATTTACGTGCACATAACCCAGATAATAAAGGGTTGAGGTGTGCATTGGGTACCTGTAGTTCTAGCTATCAAGAAGTTTAATGGGAGTTTCAAAACATCATGATCAAGATGCATACTTCCTCTCAAAGTTTAAAATCAACAGCAAAGCATTATACAATGAAATTCAAACAAAAAATAAAGGTTTGTTAATACACCTTTGTAATTCCAGCATGTCTTGCACACCTTTGATCTCCAGAAGCAAAACCAGGTTTTATGAATTTGAGGCAAGCCTGAACCACACAATGAGAACTAATTTCTTTAGTCATGTGTAGTAGTGCATGCTTTGAATCACAGTACTCTGAAGGCATCAAGAGGTGGCTCTCTTTGTGGTCTTGCCTAGGCTGGTGTATAGAGAGTATTTTCCAGGCCAGACAGATCTATACAGTGAGACTGTTGCAGGATATTTGACTCCCAATCTGATACCTGAGGTTGTGAATCTTAAAATCATGTATGTGATTCCAATGTGATCTCTGAGGTTCTGATCTGCAAATCCTGCCTTTTGTTTGGTGTGTTTGAACCCTAACACACACCTTTAATCCAAAACAGAATCTAATAGAGTTAACCATAGGATTAAAGACAGATGCATCCCATGTGCTGGGATTAAAGGTGGAAACCCTCCATCACCCTACTCCGTCTAACTGTAGGATAAAAAACCAACTTAATTATAGGGATCTGCCTGTGTATGCTAGAATTATAAGTGAGTATCAACCACGAGCTTCTTTCTGGTGCTATTTCCATCCATTTGCCTGCAAATTTCAAGATTCCCTCGTTTTTAATGGCTGAGTAGTATTCCATAGTATAAATGTAGCACAATTTCTTTATCCATTCTTCTACTGAGGGAGCTCAGTTCCGAGATTTTTGATATTACCAATTAGGCTGCTAAGAACATAGTTGAGCAAATGTCTTTGTTGTATGGTGGAACATCTTTTGAGTATATACAAAGGAGTGAAATAGTTGGGTCCTGAGGAAGCCCTATTGCCAATTTTCTGAGAAAGTGTCAATTAGATTTCCAAATTGACTGTACAAGTTTGCACTCTCACCAGCAATGGAAGAATGCTTCCCATTCTCCACATCCTTGCCAGCATGTGCTTTCAGTTGAGATAATCTTAGCCTTTCTGATAGGTGTAAGAAGGAATCTCAGAGATATTTTGATGTGGATTTCTCTAATGGCTAGGATGTTGATTATTTTTTAAGTGTTTCTCAGCCATTTTCTATTACTCTGCTGGGAATTCTCTCTTTATCTCTGAACCAATTTTTTTATTTGTGTTTTTGTGTGTATGTGTGTGAGTACTTTCTTGAGTTCTTTATATATTTTGGATATTAGCCCTTTGTTGATGTAGGGTTTGTGAAGGTCTTTTCCCAGTCTGTAGGCTGTCATTTTGTTCTGCTGAAAGTGCCCTTTACCTTACAGTTTTCAGTTTTCATGGGGTCCCATTTATTAATTGTTGATCATAGAGCCTGAGCCGCTGGTGTTCTGTTCAGAAACTTGTCTCCTGTGCCAATGGGCACAAGGACACCACCTACAATTTTGTTCAGGTGAATATGAATGGAGAGTTCTCCTGCAGCCCAGAGAGAGTCTTTCTTTTTATTTTCATTAAGGATTATGGAGTGCTCAGATTATTAGACACATATCAGTTGCTTTCCTCCTGCTCTCACAGTCAGACTTGAAACATCTACCGCTGAGTCTGGACCAGGATCACTTTACATACCTGAACCTCCATGTTGTAGTAGTATCTCGTTTTTGTACTTCTGGACCCATGATTTTTCTGAATCCTCTATGTTCTTCTGGAAAATTTGTAGCCACTCACTGCAAAGACCTTGGAATTGGAGGGCTGAAGGATGGTCATAGTGCCCTTCTGTCTTCTCTGAGCCAATACAACCATATCTAATTTCCATGACAATTACATGTTCATGACTGCCCCTGAGCACCTTTGCTCCACATGGTAAATCTGATTCAGTTGAATCACCAAGTCTCCCTGGTCCCCAGGAGAGCTCTGAAGACATTCCTTACTCTCTCATAAAATGATGTGACCAAAATAACCCTGAGATCATGCATGCACTCAAGGCCATGAGGCAGCTCAAGTCAGTCACTCTGCTCTCTGTAGCTGTCCTGAAAATCATTATAATTTCTGAGTTTCCGAGTGGAGGACAGAATTTGTCTCTTCTTGTTTTGTTTTGGCAAAATGGGGGAAAATTACTTCTGGGCACTAAAAAGAGAGAGGTGACTCCTCCAGGAGACAGTCCAATGAGTCTATGTGTTGGGGTTAAGATATGATGTAGGAGGTTCAGATTAGAGGGCTCAAAGTTGACAATGAGTACGATGTGTCCCGTGGAGATTAGAGAGTCAAGGATAATAAATTTCTCATATTCTAGGCTGAGTGGTGCTGTTGTATGGCTTTAATCCCAGCCACTAAAGAGGCAAATTCAGGCAAATCACTTTGAGTTCCACATCAGCCAAAGCTATAAATAGATACCCTGTCCCAAAAAACTAAAACCCAAGCAAAACAAATCAGAAGGAAAAATAATAATTAAAAAAAAGCAAAGGAAGAAAACCCCTTATATTCTAAAAGTCTTCTGGTAAAATAGAATAAGAAAATAATTTCTCATGAATGAAGTATTAGCTTAATGGTCAGACCACAAGAACCTGGATGTTCACTCTTTGATGTCTGACTTTGAACTGGCCACCAGGGTTAAGGTCTTGAGACTGTGTGCATGTGAAGAAGGGGAAATAATTCATTGTGTTTTCTGATCAGTGAAGAACTCATGGTTTCAAAACACATTGGAACCAGAATCTGTGGAACCAGAGTTTTGGATTAAAGGAGTACACTATAATACTAAACTGTTCAGTTTTGCTTTTAAGCTAAGATCTGGCTGTGTAACCTAAGCAGCCTCTTGCTCACTCTGTGTAACAAATTTAGACAAACTTACAGTTCATCTAAATAATAAGAGACTTTTTTTGGACAGGCTATCCCTATTAACAGTACTGGCTGATTGAAAACTCAATATGTATGTCATACAAGCTGGCCTTGATCTCACAGAGATCCTACTGCCTCTGCCTCCTGAGTGCTTTGCATTTTTAAACTTGTTTCCTTTTGCTGAGATAAGGTCTCTATATATAGATGACTGACATGGAACTCATTATAAAGGTTAGAACGGCTGTAACTCATAGACCTCCACTTCTTTTTGTCTCCCAATTATAGGCTTAAATGTGTTTGCCCCTACTGCTAGCATTCTCTGCAGAGCATGGAAATTGCAAACCCCAGGAATTCCTGCGCATGGATTAATCAGGAAAGGGGTCAGGCCCTTAGTGGATAGTTACAGCATGCATTCTCCTTGCTGTAAATAAATTGTGAGATGGGGCTCAATTTCACAGACAAAAGTATTCATCATTTTTAAAGACCAAAGAGATGCCTTATGGCCACATTAAGTCCTATGATACCCCACCTCATTGATTTTTGATGGAACTCTAAATTCTAACAACACCTCAACCCACACATTTTTAGAACATGTTAAGGATCAGGGTCTCCTGTAGGAATGCCACTGTGCTCACAATCACATAACTCCCCAGGGATGATTCTGCCTTAAGGGTGGTTTTTCAAGAGCCCTTCCCAGCCAATAGATTGTATGGAGTTAGCAGGAATCATGATGACATGTGAGAACGTGGAGATTTGTTTTTTAATAAAGGCCAATGAAAATAGAAAGTAGTTAAATTTTATTTTCTTGTTACATGATACAGTGACAAAAGCAGTAAGTTGGTTGACCTCCCAAGCATGAAAGTGTATCTAAAGCCAACAGTTCTGGGACTCCTTGATGAACATCCATTCCCTTGACTTTGATGTCTTAGCATCCAGAAACAACTACATCCTATTTATTGCCAACATGGACAAAGTCTCGTCTTCATGTCATAGACACAGCGCTGACAACATTCAAAGCCAATGGCTGTAGCAAATGTGATTGTCTTCAGCAGCCTTTTGGCCATGATTATTTCAAAAAGCTCAGAACACATTTGGGCAAATCTGTCCACAAGGATGTAATCCAGGTGATCATAGCACTCTACAGGGTCAGGGTAGAGATCTACAGTCAGCTTGTTTAGATTGGCCATACAGTAAAGAATGTCCTTCTGTGCAGCCATGGGGAAGCTTTTGTAATAGAAATTGACCCTGGTGAGTTGGGAGCATTGGCTCACAGGAGGGAGAAGGAAAATGAGGTGAGAGTCCTCCAGGCTGCAGTGCTCTAACTCCAGGGTCGGCCAAGTGTCTGCTACAATAGACTGGAGGACTTGGAGACCTGTGGAATGGGACATGGGCAACACTATCCCACTGAGGTGCACGTCTCAGTTGACAAAGACTCTGACTCCATGACAAGTGTTTCAAATCTGACTGTGAGAGATGGCAGTGAATGATAGAATGGGATTCCAAAGGAGTCTTCAGGTATCTAGGGAAATAACAAGAAATTTGTTCTAACTCATATTTTTGGAGGTTACTAATGTTGATAATGAGATAGAGGAGCCACATATTCAAAGTCCATCTACACCTACACTGAACATCATCACCGATGTACAGAATGAAGGTGTCTGCTCTTATCACTGTCTCCAGAGGCATAGCACTGCCAGGTGGGATGGTCTCACAACACAGATATACTACTCCCCATCCTCCTTCTGTCAGACAGAGAACTAGATCTAGCTACATCATGCCAGGAGGACATGCCCAGAAAGGACCATCACAGAAAGTTCCCGGTAGCATCTTAGCATGTGTTCAACTGTGTTCATTTGTTTCCTTGTTACAAAAGAAAACATCTATCCATGATTTCTGTGCTCCACCCTTGAAACTGATGAAACCATACCCCAATGTTACCAATTCCCATCTACTAAGTCTCAACCTGTGGTAAAATCATCTTTCCCTCCAGGCAGAATTAGAGGCTGATGGAGACATCAATAGAGGAACAAATTAGTTTGTGTACAGTAATCCCTGAAGAACCACAGGTGTGGGTCCTCCCCAGCTCAGGGCCTCTGCTCTGTTTTGTTCTCTTCCATAGTCTTAGTCTTAGAGAGGATCCCAAAGCAGAATACCTAAAGATCATTCACTACATCTGACCCACTGGTGTAGTTGACATACATGCAATGCAGCTTTCTAATCTTTTCCTACACCAGCTCAAACTCTCCTAAATGAATGGGAACTGAACCAACTGACCTCAGTTTAGAAGGATACAATGCACACTGAGTCTTGAGTCTCTAGAGGTAAATCCACTGTGGCTGGCACCCCCCAGGTGCCCACTAATGCTCACAGTAGAGGGAAAAGTGTGCTGACATAGCAGAAAGGGCTCATAATCATTCCTTACCTGAAAAACTGTTTCATGTGGTCCATGGAACAGTGGTTGCCATTCACAAAGAGATGCTAGAGACAGTTGAATTTGGAGAACTGACCAAGGAACTTGGAGAGGCACTTGTCTACTTTGTCTGTCAATGTGTTTTCAGAGCTGTCCATGCACAGGTAGTTGTGACTTAGGCAGAAGTTGTGGAGATTTCTCATTTGGACAAGGCAAAGTGCAAATTGACCGAGGAAGGACAGGTCCTGTCTTGTAAAATTTTCCAATTACTCTATGTAGTGTGGCTTGAAAATGTCCAAGACCCCATTGGTAATTTCCACAAGGAAGGCACATATCTTCATCTCTGACAGCACAGCTGCTGAGAGCCCTTTATCTGCTGGTCCTCTGCAACAAGTACATTTGGTGTTCTTCCAGCTCGAACTAGAGGCAGATGTCAGTGACCACCTTCAAACGTTGCCTTCAGGCATATTTATGAATGTGATTTGCTACTTGGCTCTCTTTCACCATCTCTGCTGAGTGGGCTCCATTCTCTCCTCCAGCCTATACATCCCAGAAATCCTGGTGCACATTCCTTAAGTTGAGCACTTGAAGTTTGCACTTTTTGTGAGAGTGAAAAACTGAAATTTCAAAATGTAACTCAGAAACCAACATGGAGGCAGCTTGTTCCCCATTTTTATAATGTCAGCTCCAACATAGCCAGGCAAGGACCTTTTGCCTGAGATACATCTGAAGACATGTCCTACTTTTCTCTATTTAGTGTCTGCGGACTTGTCTCTTCCACATCTAGTATCTGTAGGAGAAACAGGAAAAAGCTCTTCGTACTAGGGCTACATCTGCTCTGTGCTCTCCTCCATTCCTGACTGTCATTTTATCAGCTCTCAACTAGAGGTGTAGTTCCATAGACCTCCTCTGTCCAGTTTGATCCCATTCCCCCTGACCTCACCTGTGTTATACCACTAGGCAGGTAACTTACCTTCTAGCCTCCTTGAGCCTTGCTTACCTTGGATGAGCCTTCTACATCAGCAGAATATCTATGCCATACAACATAGCTTGCAAGGTCTGCAAAGATGCCACACAGGCTAGGAAGAACCTATAATCCCAGGCCTCTTGAGCAAGAAACAGGAGAAATCCAGGTCAGTCTAATCTTTATGGTATATTTAAGGCTTGTCCAGGTTAGGGAAAACTAGTATAATATGATTTTAAATGTCACAATCCCAGCACTTGGGAGGCAGATGCAGGTGGATTTCTGTGAGTTTGAGGCCAGCCAAGTGTACAAAGAGTGTTCAGGACAGCCAGGGCTTTGTGTAATAGAAACAACTTGGCTACTAAAAAACAAAACAAAACAAACAAACAAACAAAAAACAAAAGCCAAGAAAAAAAAGAAAGAAAGAAAGAAAGAAAGAAAGAAAAAGAAAAAAGATTTTAAATGTCAGCCTGGCATGGGGGCACATACCTGTATTCCCAGCACTCTGGGATGCACAGGAGATGGATATCTGTGAGTTTAGGCCAGTCTCATCTACAATATGAGTCCAAGTAGCCAAGGCAACACAGAGATATCCACCAACTTTTAAAGATTATTTATTTCGTTATTATTTATTTGTACAATATTCTCTCTGTATGTGCACCTATGTGCCAGAAGAGGGCACCAGATCTTATTATAGATGGAAATGAGCCACACTGCGGTTTCTGGGAACTGAAAATGCTCTTAAAAATTGAGTCACCTCTCTAGCCCTGAAATCACTTCTTTAAAAAAAAAGTCCTTGTGTGGTCATGCACGCTTTAATCGCAGCACTCAGGAAGGAGAGATATGTGAGTTTGAGACCAGCCTGTTCTATAAATGAGTGAAGGACATCCAAGACAACACAAATCAATTCCTTCTATTAAAAACAAAACAAAACGAAATGAAATAAAAACCTAAAACAAACAAACAACCCAAACAACAAAAAACAAAACAAAGTTTTTAAGTATTTTAAATGTCTTTATTGATGTTCTCCATTAGTGTGCTTTGGTCCTACTACACATGTGTTCTAACTTTCAGCCACATTTCAGATCATCTAATTCATGCTGTTAAATTTTATGTAGAGATAAGGATTCTTGATGCAGCCAACTGTACCCTGGAATGTGATCTTTTGTGCTACGCACATGACTTGAGTTTCCACGTGTGGCTTCTGTATGATACCTGACTCCTACTTTGCATATATCTCTATTTCTATATTTGTATATGTATATATCTATGTTAGACATTCATTGTCAAATAAACAAGGCTGAAGCAAACACATTGCTACTGCATTGGTTCCAGATAAGCTGTGATTTGTGGCTTCTGTGCATGGAGACATCCTCAGCACTTTCTTGTAGGCTAGAATCAATAAAAAAAATCAGTTCATATAACTGTCAAACCATATTCTATAAAATATAATTAAAAATATTGCAAAGGAATTAAATTAGAAAGAAGATCCTAGCAAATTTCATAATGAGCCTGGAAACCTGGGCAGAGCCAGAAGGATCTAGATTTCAATGCCAGCCTTGCTTAGTTGAGACCTTATCTCTAAAAACTCCAGAGAACAAAGGAACTAACATGAAAATTCTGATTTAGTGACCATTTCTCATTAAAATCAAATATAAAATTTCAAAATGGGGAATGTAACTCTAGCTTGGTAGAGATAAGGCTAGCCCAGCATGCAAGTAGCCTTCTTATGGAGGTAGGTGGCCTACCTGATATGAACACTGGTGAGAGAGTTATTTTTTTCAGCAGGGTCACTCTGCAATGCCAGGGCTCAGAAGCTCTGGTGTTCTACTGCACCTCCTCTGAGCCTTTATGGACCTTCCTCTTTGCTTTTCTATATGTATGTAGCTCCACCTCCCTCTCACAAGCCCCTGTCTGATTGGTCCAATGAATCTCTACCCATTTATTATTATTAAAGCTTGATTTTTTCCTATTGTTGTTTGGTTTCATATGTGAAATCAAGAACACTGAATTGGAAAGTCAAGATTCTGCTGGGCATGGTGGAACTAGGGTTTAATCTCAGCACTTGGGAAACAAAGGCAGGCACATCGCTGTGAGTTTAAGGCCAGTGTGGTCTACAAAGCAAGTTCCAGGGCACACAGGGATACACACAAAGAGACCCTGTCTGGTAAAACAAACAAAGGATCAAACAAAACAAACCAAACACCAAAAAAGAAAGTCAAATTTCCATTGTCTGCTTGCACGACCCATTTTGTATGTCTATGTACATACACTTATTTATGTATGGTATATTTTAGTGTGTGTGGTTTTAGTCTCTGTATGTGTATTTGTTCCAGTGTGGTTTTAGTGTTTGTGTGTGTGTGTGTGTGTGTGTGTACTTGGGTGAGTAGTGAGTTTTATGCTTGTCAAAGTTTACATAGGGAGATTTTTGTCTCAACCCTACAAAAGCAACAACAAAAGAAAATTCAAAACAAACAAATCTACAAAAATGTGTTAGAGATGTGAAAGTTTGAGTTGGGTAGTGTGTACTTGTAGTTCTAGCTACCAAGAGGCTCAGTTGCAACCACATCTTGTCCAAGGAGTTCTAACCATCATGATCAAGATGGATACTTTCTCTGAATGTGTGAAAATCAACATCAAAGCATAAGATTAAAGTCGAACAAACAATAAAGGTTTATCAATACACCTGTGTAATCCCAGCATGTGATGCAATCCTTTAATCTCCAGAAGCAAACTCAGAATCTCTGTGTGTCAGGCCAGCCTGATACACACAGTGATAATAAATTTCATTAGCCATGCATATTGTGCATGCCTTCAATCCTAGCAGTCTGAAGGCAGAGGAAGGTACATCTCTGTGAAGTCCTGTGCAGACTGGTCTAGAGGGAGGTTTCCTGGACATCCAAAGCTATACAATGAGACTGTTGCATGATATTCTATCCTAATGTGATCCCTGAGGGAGTGAACTATAAAAACCTGCCATTGATCCTGTTGTGATCCCTGAGATTGTGAAATGTAAAAACATAATCTTTTCTTTGATGTAGTTGAGCCCCAACTCACACCTTTAATCTGAGACCTATCTGTACACAGGATTTAAAAGATTTAGCCCTAGGATTAAAGACAGATGCATCTCAACTGCTGGGATTAAAGTGGGTACCACCACACCCAACTCACTGTAAATGTAAGATTACAAAACAACTAATTTATCAGGATCAATTTGTGTCTGCTAGGATTAAAGACATAGTTTACCATCATCCTGATCAATTTTTTTATCTTAGCTCTAATTTCTCCAAACTTATAGAGACCTAGAAACAAGTTTGAACTGTATCAGCATTTAAAGTTACTTAAGACATATCAACTCTCTCTCTCTCTCTCTCTCTCTCTCTCTCTCTCTCTCTCTCTCTCTCTCTGTTTTCTTTTTCAACAATGAATTTATCTATGTAGCTTTGGCTGTGCTGGTCTCGATTTGTAGACCAGGTGACCTCAAACTCACAAAAATCCTCCTACATCTGCAACAATAATGCTGGGATTACAGGTGTGTGCCACTGATCCTGCCTTAACATTTAAGATCTCTTCACTGTGTTTTTCATACCAAACAAAAAACTATCCTTTTTATTTAAGCAGACAACTTTAGTCTTATATGTTAGTTTGAACAGAATAACCAAGCTGTCTGATGATCTTTCTTTTGGAAATCTCTCTTGTTCAAAGCTAATCTTTATCAATTTGATGTTATCCATGGCTTTTCGTCACCTGTGGAAACAAAGGCAAAGCTTCTTCCCAAAATAACACTCATCCTGGTCTCCATTCTGGGGTCACCACATCTTTAAAATACACAGAGTGATTTAATTCCGCAGTTTTTTTCTATTATCCAATGCCTCCCTGCAAATGGTGTTTATTTTTCTTTAGCATTTAAAATTTGATTTAAAGGTTTATTTATTATTTATACAGTGTTCTATCTGCATATAACACCTGCAGGCCAGAAAATTGCACCAGACCTCATTATAGACAGTTGTGAGCCACCAAGTGCTTTCTGGGAAATGAGCTCAGGACCTTTGGAAGAGTAATCAGTGCTCTTAACCTCTTAGCCATCTTGCCAGCCCTGCCATTTAAAAATTTTAATTTTAATAAAGCACTGTGCAGTCAATCTTTGGGGATCTCCGTTACTCCTTTCTGTTTGAGGGAAGATTAGATCTTTCTATAATCACTTGTCCTGTAGGACTGTGTGGTATATCTGTAATATACTTTATGTTGTAATATGCAAAAAACTGCTTCATTTTACTAGAGAAATATGCTGGAGCATTTTCAGTCTTAATCTTTATATGTTTCACAATAATAACCATAAATTCTAATAAATGTATAAATACAGAATTATCCCTTTCAGGACTTGAAGCATTTGTCCATTGAAATCTTTCATATGTATGTCTAGTATGATGCACATACTTCAATTTCCCAAACTCTTCAAAATTAAACACATCCATTTGCCAAATTTATATTAAAGGTGTGTGTTAGGGCTCAGCCACACCAAACAAAAGACATGTTTTCACAGCACATAAACTGAGGAATCACAGTGGGATCAAAGAGAAGTTTTTATAGTTCATACTCTCAGGGACCACATTGAGATCAAATATCCCGCAACATGAGACCATTTGTTGGTGTAGGCTGCGGCCTCTATTTTAAAAACTTTGCAATTCCAGCATGTAGTATTAGCTCTCCTAATACTAAGGCAGGGGGACCTCTCTAAGGTTCATGCCAGTATGATGCATACAGTTAAAATCTGTCAAATAACAACACCAAATTCTAAACAGAAAACACTGGTGCCTTCCTTGAAGAAAAAAAAAACAGTAGAAATTTCAGTGCATCAAAGGGACTTTTTTAATTCCTTGACCAAGTAACCCCCAAAAAGGTTTCATGGTTAAGTGTACCTGACCTAAGCTAGAAGACCTCAATTTGATTTCTGGAAACCAGGAGGAGAACAGATACCTAAATGGTTTCCTCTGACTTCCAGAGGTGCATCGTGGCAAATTGCCTACCCACCAAAAAGTAGAAATCAAACAATGGCGGGAATGTGCTGCATTATTTTATTCCCACCACTCTGAGACAGAATCAGGCAAATGTCTGTGAGTTAGTGGCCAGCATGATCTACATTGTCACTTCTGAGACAGCCAGATCTACATAATAAGACCTTGTGTCAAAACACAAACACACAAAAGTCAAATAATATTTAGGAATGTGTTCACTTCTTTAAAATATGTGGCCTGGGAATCAAACATACATGACCATGCTTTGCACATGTGCTTTTGTTTTCTAAGCAAAGTGTTGTCACTTTCAGTTTATTTAAAAAAAACAATTTTTTAAAGAACTTCATAAGTACTGTTTTACATCAATTCTACCCATTCCTCTCCCTCATCCTTTAACTGTTTTATTTCCCTTCAATTTCCTTTCATTTCATTGTTTCATCTAGAGTAATTACTGTTACACACACACACATACACACACACACACACACACACACACACACATGAGCTATGAAAATATGTTGTGTCCCTTCAGTCTTAGGGAACACCTCTTGGGACTTCATAACCTATTAGGGAGCTAGACCTAGAAGATGAATAATTCTCCTCTTTTTATCAGTCATTTAATCCTTGTAGTTCTTTTTTTAATGTTTGTGGTTTTAAATAGAGGTCTAGTATACTTCACAAATATGTATCTTCTTCTTTTTTCTTTTTTGGTTAAATCTATTTTTAAAAAGGATATTCACTTTAAATCCCAATCATAGCCCTTCCCTTGTCTCCCCCAATATTAATTTCACTCCCTCTTATTCCCCTTCCATGCCCCTCCCATAGGCCCCAGAGAAGGTGAGTCCTCCTGTATAAATGGCCCCACCTGGTTTTGCTATTGCTTTGATGCAGGCTTTGTAGAAGGAATTTGGGAGTGATCCTTCGTTTATTTTTTCTTTCTCTTTCTCTTTATCCCCTGTCTTGATATTAGTATTTTGTGTTTACTTCCTGTTATTTCCTTGGCTGGTGCCTTAGTTTGAGCGGGACCCCTGGGCTCAAATCTGCCTATCATATTGTTCTACTTGTAGATTTCTAGGACCCTGTTTTATTTTTTCTTTAACTTTCTCTTTATCCCCACCCACCTTTTATTATTAGTTTTTTTGTTTTATTTTGCCTCCAAATATAGACTTTCTGTGTATCTTTGGCTGTCATGCATTTCCCTTCCTACACCAGGCTTTCCTTGGACTTAAAAAGGTTTCTCTGACTGTGCCTACTGAATGCTGTAATTAATGGCCTGTACCTGCCCACCAACCATAAATTAAGAGGGATTGAGCTGGGCTTGATGACACAGGCCTTTAGTCCAACACCCCGGACGCAGAGGTGGTAGCGAGATCTCTGTGAGTTTTGAGGACAAACTGGTTTACAAAGTGAGCTCAAAAAGAGCCAAGGCTACACAGTAGAACCCAGTCTCAAAAAAAGAGTAAAATTACACCCTTGAAAAGCACATTACATTAATAGACAAACTAGCTAGTTAAGTCTGTAAAATGATCCGGAGACATGACTCTTTGTTCTCTGTTCCTAGTGTGAGGTCATTACAGAGTCCTTATGTAGCAATAAACAGGCCCAGTCCTTGAGCAAGAGCTCTGGGAATGCCATAGTTGGTAGAGTGCTTGTCATGCATGAAGTTCACATAGTTCTCAGAACCCCACAAATGGGGCAGAGGAGCACACACCTGCAACACACCACACTTTAGAGACAGATGGAAAGAGATTCAAGCACAGCTGTGATCCATTCCTTAGTACAAGGAACCTTGTGTCAAAACCAAAAAAAGCAAAACAACAACAGAAACAACAAACAGAGGAGAAAAAAATGTATCATTCTTCTGCCAGGCTTTTCAATGCTAAAATGTTTTTCAATTTGTGTATTTTAATTTACATTGTAAATATTTAATTTCTGGCACTGATTGACCTAGGTGAGGCAAAGCTGAACCTGGTAAGGGAGGTGCTTGCCAGAGGCTCTCATGCGGACATGAGTGAAGTGACAGCTTGGGGCACAACACTGACTACTTCTCCAGGATTCACTGTCCAGCTGCTCTTAACACCCGGCCACCACTCTCAGTTGTTGGTTGGTTGGGACAGAGCTTCAAATTCATCCCAGGCTAAGGCAAACTTATTGCAATCCTCCTATTCCTGGCTCTTGTTATAGCACATATGTGTCCATTCCCTCAATCAGCTTCCTTTGTTGATTCCACCTTCTGTGGCCAGTGAGGTGAGCTGATCCCTTCATGACTCCCTCTGCCTTCCTCTTCAGTTCTAGGCTTCCATGTAAGCCCACCATGCTAGGAAATGCAACGCTGGCAATGGAACAGAGTGCTTTCTGTACACTGGGAAAACAGTGTTAAGTGAGCTCCCACCATCTTCCTGCCTCAGTCTTCTTATTAGGTGGCCCACCAGTGATTGGCTACAGCATCCAGTTCAGCTCAAGAAATCACACACAGGTTCATAATGGCAATAGAGTCAAAGGTTCTTTGAGAAGTACGTCATTAGATTTATATTTCAGATATACCAAGAGGAACAGGCCTGAAAATCTCAGTGACTCACTCAGAACTATGTTTTTCATGTATTACTAAAACTCAGTCAGAAGTGAGATTTTACCCCATGGTACATAGCAGCTGGAAACCAGAGGATTGCTGGGATTTCAAACCAATCCTTGGCACCATAATGAATTCTAGCTCAACCATAGGTACACAGTGAGAACTAATCTTGAAAGATTAAAAATCTAAGCAATTAACCCATCAAAATCAACTCAATGTTTGTGTCTTCGACCACAGAATGAGTTCATGTCAATCACTCTATTCTAAGTTCTTTTTCTGGATGGAGATCTGCTGAAATCTATCTGTCAGAGATGTTTTTCTGCAAGGTCTCTGTGTGGGGGAGAGTAGCCCTTAGGTTTCTTGTCATTGTTTCTGTCTTTGTGTCCACGTTTTCCAGGATCCTTGTCCTGAAAACCAGTAACAGTCAGAGTCCACCCACACTCCTGCAGCTGTCATGGCAGAGGAGCTGAGTGCAGTTCGGTGGACTTCATTAAATAAAAAGGAGCACCACTGGGGTTGAGGCTGAGGGCAGGTGAGGACCCTGAGCAGGAACATGGCTCTGTGGAGGAACATCTTTCAGGAAGATTCTCAGGGATCTTCACCTGCAATGCTGCTGAATCATGTTTAGAGAAGTCAATTTTTTTTCACTTATACAATGTGAGCTTGAGGTGGGAACCACTGTGATTTTCTGCTTGACAATAGGCAATGAGCTGCACTACTGGGCAGTAGAAGAGGTCAAAGGTGACACCCACAGGCTTCAGACTAGAAAGATGTTGAATTATGTGTGCACTCAACAAAACACACTGTCCTGGACATGATGTTCATTTGGATAGACTGACTTTAAGACAAATGTGATCTGTCTAATTGTCGGTCCCACCACCAACCCTCTATAGCACCATTTGCTAGATCCCATCTCTTCTTCTCTCCTCAGGTTTCTGAAGACACTCCTGAAGACTTATCTATCATTCACTGTGAGCTCTCCCAGTCAGAGTTGGATCACTTGTCCCAGTACCTGGACTTCTGTGAGCTCAAACCTCTAAGGCTGAGGGATGCAGTGCTCTATGCTGTATGAGTTGATCCTTTTGGAGCTCTCCTGGAGAGACTCACAGATATACTTGAACCTCTATGATTGGGGCTGCATGGGGTAGGAGACCCTCACTTCATTCTGTCTTGCCTGCCCTGAGCCAATGATCCCAGCCCTCAAGGCTCACTATCCTCTATAAATGACTCCTCCATGCCTGTCCCTGAAGGAGCTTTATGTTCCACTCAGCCTGTCGAGCCAGTCTATGCAGTTTGTTGTCCTTCTGCTGAGTGTTGTGCACAACATGGTGATGTACTCATAGGCAAAACACAGTACATTATTTGAACAACTCAAACACATTCATAGGATGGAGATTAAACTGAAAGCACATAGATATAAAAAATCATAGACTGGAAAGATTCTCAGGTGTGAAATACAGACTATGCTGGGATATCTCTGGCACAAGTGTTGTGAAATTGACCTCACTCCGACGGTAAGCAAAGAAAATGGTCCTTATAACCTTGGAAATGAGTCTGGAGGATGAAAGATGTGAACCCTGATTTGGATTGTGACATTTCTCTCAGGGATGCAGGCTAACAGTTATTACATGTGTATATTATTACCGTTGGAATGGAAAAAATTAGAAGATGACAATGGAGGGAGCCCATTTTCATCACTGCTCTCCTGGGAAGGCTCCAGACTAACAAGACGTCAGCCAGAATGATTCTTGAAGTCACAGAGGTTGATTAGGATCAACATAAACATATGTTTAAGACTTAAAGAACTATTTATAGATGATATGTATTATCCAAGGGCCTGTTATACGCATATACTCTTGGGTTGTAAGGTGGAAGATGCCTAAAAGAGAAGACAGTCTTGGAAAAAGGAATGATTTCTCCACTATTATCCAGTCAGAGGAATATTGGAATTAAGAGAGAAGCTTCATTTTAGGCTTGGGCGGTAAATGTTACAGATGAGCCATTGAACATCTTAATGAATATCTTTGCGTTTTTTTTTACTTTATGATTAAAGAATAAATATTACCATAAAATGGCCTGTTGTGTTTTTCAGATTAATATAAAACTGGGTCTTCTGTACAAGTCTCGTTTTTTTTTATGGTGGTTCTTACATCAATCCTCCACCCTGCCACAATGAGGGTCTGCCACGGCAGGAATACATGCGATGTTGGTGTGAGTGTCCTTCGCCACTCTGCCACCCATGAGGCTGCTCACGCGAGAATAACTGGGTCGTGGTGTGGCCTGACGCACTGTTGCCTCGTACATGGCTTTGTGCTCTGTATTGTCTTGGAGACAACTGTTCTAGTCTGTTGTTATAAACTCAGTCTTGGTTAGGTGTTCTAAGGGACGGGCAGCATGTCGTTTTCCTGCACTACAAGTGAAGGTATTAGAAGCGAAGTCATGGCGGACTTCTGCCTCAGTGGACGTTCGTCAGTTATAGAACTGCTATGTGTTTATACAGGAGTGTTCCATAACATGGGTATGCATTTTTGTTTTGAATATTCATAGTTTATATATAAATAAAAATTTTGATATAAACAGGGGACCAAAATCCCAGTGCATTTACACCTGCCCAGAAACTTCTGTTATTTGGTTAACCCATCAGTTTTCATTTGTCTGTTTGTTTTAAAAGATTTGTTTTTATTTTCTTATTTATACAGTATTCTGCCCAACACACAGAGAGAGGGCCATCCAGATCTCATATTGAGATGGTTTGAGAGGCACCATGGTTATTTGGATTGAACTCAGGACTGTTGAAGAACAGGCTGAATGTCAACATCTCCGCCCCATTTTGTTGTTTTGTTTGTTTGTTTGTCTTTGGCAAAATCGCTTCTTGCTCATGGACAGTCCTTTTGAGCATATCGTGGAAGGAACAGTGGCAATTTAAATTTATTTGGGTTCTTGAAATGGTATAAAGCACCTGAGCTTCTTGTATTCTTCCTGAGCAGAGCATTCGCCATGCTGGTTAGACAGGACCTTTTGTCAGTTTGTTCCTGTGTCTACAGTGGAAATTCTTAGTGTTTTCTATGTTTTCTTTTATTTCAAATGTCTTACTCATGTTCTCACTTTATTGTCTTGAATGATTAGTCGCTAAAGTCTGAAGAAAAAATGAAAGATGGGAAAATAATTTCCCACTGCTACAGCCTTATAACCTGCTGTTGTGCAGTTTTTCACTTCCCTCTGCTCCCTCATCCGATTTTGTAAATTGGAGCAGTGCCTGCCCTGGTCAATTCCTGGTTTCTTCTTCTTCTTAGAAATGTGTTGTAAAGACCTCCATGATTCATTCATATACCAATGGGGTCTATGCTGCTTAATTACAGGTTGGTGTGTGTTACTGCAGTCCCAGGAGAGCAACGACCTCACTGTGCAGTTGTGAGGAGGTACATGGTGCAGCACTCATAATGACTGGACAATGGGAGCATGGTCAGAAGCACAGGAAAAGCAAAAAAAAGACCAATCTCACTTTCCTGCGAAGACCAAGCATCACTGGCACAGTTCTGCATGAATTCCATGTGGGAGCTACTCTTGCACAATTCAACCTAACCTTCTAATGGCCCATGAGCAAGTAAAGAATGTGAGTGGGGCGACCACCCCAGTTCATTATTTTATGTTAGTTCATGTGGAACGTTGTTCCTTTTATTATTTCAGCCCGATTAATTAGGGCAGTGATGTGGGCCTGCGGCCTATAGCCCTTGCATCCCATACATCTTGACCTCCCTCCTCTAAATCTCCTCGCCCAGTCGACCACATCCAAATTATAATCTCAATTTTTCATAGAGGAGGAGGAGGGAAAAGCAGAGGAAAAATAGAAGGGAAAAAATTATTACGCCACATGAATAAACCTTACTGATCCTGTTTAGCTTTTGCTCTTTTTGTACATGTGTCCAGGGCTGACGCAATTGGTTATTAGTCAGTCTGTGAGAACTCATCCTCTGGAAACGACCTGCCCTCGCCTCTCTCAGCCCCAGACCCTGATGCACCTATAGTCTCTTCATCTGGAGGTGGCATGTGGAATTTTCCCCTGTCCACACTTGGACATGTCCAACTATGTGGTTGTCATTTATATTGGTCTTATTCATAGCCATATTGTTTTAGGTTATGTCCAGGGGACACTATTAGACAGTATATGTCCTGAGCCTCTCCTCTACAGTAGTTCTTTCGATTCATGTTTTGCCCCATGAGCCTTAGATGTGCGGAGTTACTGCCAGTGTTTAGTTGAGCTTGGATACCTCCCTTTTAGTATGTAACCTTTCAAAACCATAATTTGTCTATATTCTTCCTCTGATACAGTGTAGGATTCGCACTGTTCATACCTTTCTCTTCTCCATGTGAGAAATTACATTGCCACAAAACCCATTATGGTACATCTGGAGAACTATTGAAATGGCCATTCATTAGCAAAACAGAATTCTAGGTGAATCTAAACTTAAAGCATTTGGAATCAATAAATAAATGTGTCAATCTCAATATTAGAATATAGAATTATTTGTATAATATAACTCTTAATTATTTTGCTTATAATATGTTCTATAAGGACTTGCTGATTTATTATGGTATGATAGTTCATAGGATAACTTTCATACTATATAAAATACTATGCATTTAGTAGTAGCATGCATAAGCTATATGGATGCCCCAAGTAATTGCTGAGCATTGAAACTGTGTGAACTTTGTGTGGTAGGAACCACCTCTACTCTCATTAATGGGTATATGTTGTGTGTAGCGCATTGATACTTTCCATTTAAATGTCAGAGATGTATTACGATTCAGAGTACAACTTGTGAAGTTAGTTTCTCCTTTCCCACATGCGTGTTCTCGAAATCATCATGGTTGTCGACTTGGTGCTGGTGCCGTTTACCTGCTGGGGGCATCTTGTGCCGCCCAACGAGTCCACACACAAAAGGATCTTCTAACTAGATGTTGTATCAAAAACTACCATTTAATGGAAAAACTCTCTTCTTGCCACTCACCAACTGCTACCTTTCCAAGATCACTTCTATTCATGAAGTCTCTTAACTTGCTTATATATGTATATTCCTTTTTAAAGTTAAGGGCACAACTCTAAAACTTTAAGGATAATTTATACTTTTATTAAAATTATCACCGTGTAGTCTTTTGCAATGTGTGCATTTTATGCTGGCATTGCATAACAGTGAGTGTTGGTAGGTCAGAGGACAAACTTAGTAGAGTTTGATTTCACCCTCCACCTCTGTTTGGGTCCTGGGGATTGGGCAGAGTCCTCATTGTGAGTCCAGCTGGCTGGAACACCACCTGTGTAGACCAAGCTCACAGAGCTCACTTGTCTCCTGTCTGTCAAGTCGCTGGGGACAGAAGGGCATGCTGCACAACCGTCCTGGACAGCGTAGTATGATTTTGGAAACAAAAGTGAACAGGCGCTTGATCTTGGGTTGAGGGTCTAACTAAGCCATTTTGTAGGAAATAATGAGGATTACAAACTAAATTATCTCCTATAGAGTTGGGTGTGGTGGGAAGTCTCAGCTTCCAAGACAGAATGCCACCAGCTGGCAGGTTTTCACGTTCAGGGGAAGAGGTAAAAGTTAAACAAGGTGTTGCTCTGCAGTGAGAACACTACTCAGCCAGATGGTTTTAGATGGCCTGTGCGAGGTGGTGTCAGATTATAGGAATGGGTCTCTCGATAAGTGGAACTGCACTGAGACCTTCTGAGGTGGCTCTGCCAAGGGATTATTTGAACATGTGCACTTACCAGTGGGAGCAGAAGAGCAGGTGGGAATGAGAGGATAGCTAATTCGGATTAGTTGTGGGATTGTAGCTGAGAGAAATTTTTGACTCTATCAAAACTCCACGTTTTAGAAATTGAAGTGGAGATCCGTCTTCTTCTCCATTTCCCAGACCCATGATTCTTGCTTGGGTGTTTCCATGTTGTTTGTATAA
>NW_026131878.1:0-38245 GCF_903995435.1 Acomys russatus | reverse complement strand
CACAAACTTGCGGCTATCCTGTCCTGTTTCAATGTTGAGAAAATGGTGGTGTAGAATCTCTGTTGAGCTTGGCTGAGATGGAAAACTCTGTTTTGATCTCCTTAGTAGAAATCCAAAAAGATAGAGAGATCCAGGCTCCTTCCCTGCTCTCTCTTAACACCTGAGCTTGCTAATGAAGGATCTGTTCCTAACCGTTGGGTCATTTTCATTAATACTCTGGGTGGCTTAAATTCTCACCACCAAGACCTCACCAGGTGGCAGGTGGCAGGTGGCAGGTGGCAGGACATCGGAAGAAGGTGCCAGCCTCCCTGTATAAGACGGTGTCACAAGGACACATAGCTGCTCTCCTATGGCTCATATCCCGGTACCACACTGGGGTAGAATCTGAAGGATGTCACATCTCCTGCAGTCACTCAAGCAGAAAAGGGAGTCGCTTAATGGGTTAGTTTCGATCATACTGGGCTGAACCGACAAGGTGGGGATGAGCTTTAGTTATTGCCATAGGAAAAAAAAAGAAAAGCAGCGCCCTCTATAGACAAAAGAAAGAAGCTCACATTTTCTCTGTGCACCTCAGCTAAGATTATCGATTTTGCTTTCTCTGACATAGAAACTTGTGATACTCAGGTACATCCATCCACATGCCTCTATGCACACAAATACACAGGCAAACACACACATACACACATGAGCACACACACACACACAGGTATACACACACACACACGAACACAGACACAGGTGTACACACACAGAGGCATACACACACAGGCACACACTGAAGACAAAGGCAGTGCAAACAAGGACTTCATTAACAACACCAACCTGGTCTTAGATTGTTGGGCAGAGCCCGAATGCCAGCTTCCAGGAAGCAAATCCAGACTTATACCCATGAGAAATGCTGCTAATGAACCCATCAGGGGTGCCAATGCTCTTACTTGCAAAGTAACACAGCAGCTTCCTGAACTGGCCAAGCAGACAAGGAAGTTCTCCTTGTCACCACTTGAGGTCAGCATATCCACTGTAGTAGGCTTCAGGTTTGTCAGCCAAGTCCCAAGTCCCTGAGGGGGAAAATCTGGTGAACTATACAGTGATGAAATAACGTTAGGGGTTTCCAGTGACCCTTTTTATGCCTGCTGCTTCACGTTCTGCTTGTGTTTTTCCATGTGCAGAAATCAACCATTGTACTTGCAAAGGCTGACGCTGGGCATGTACCATTCATTCAGTTAAAAAAAAACAAAAAACAATTTGACAATTTTATACACGGATAATGAATTTTAGTTGTTTTCACCCACCGTCCATTTGGCCAACATGTTTTGTGTGTGAGAGTGAGTGTGCGTGCGTGCGTGTGTGTGTGTGTGTGTGTGTGTGTGTGTGTGTGTGAGAGAGAGAGAGCACGAGAGAGAGAGAGAGAGAGAGAGAGAGAGAGAGAGAGAGAGAGAGAGAGACTGTGTGTGTGCCTGTTTGTGGAAGCCTTAGAACAAACTTCAGATTTCATCTCACTCTCTTGCAGGGAGTTTGCCAAGCTGACTAGGCGGGCTGGCATGAGCCACAGGAGCCTACCTGCCCCTGTACCACCACCCAACACTGGAATTAGAAGCACATTTTATATGGGCTGTGGAAATCCAACTCGGGTCCCCCTGCTTCCAAGATCACCAGCAGAGCTGTCCCCGAAACCTTCACGTACAAGCAGTATCCTGTAACACAGTGTCACGTCCCACAGAGCTTCAGGTATTCTGGATGCCAAATAAGGCTTGGAAGTGGCCATTCTGTGGAAAAGGAAGCCCAGCCTAGTGCTCAGCTTGGCTTTGCCATTTGGCAGCTGGGCAACCATGGGTAAGACCTTTTAACTCTCTCATAGCTGCATCTCCTTGTACATACAACATGCATAGTAAACACCTGCCTTCTACCTGGTTTTGAAAATTAAAGGTGTTAAGTGAGGAGATTGGCAGAATGGTCATTAAACATTTGTTCATGGCTGTGAAACGACACCTGTGCAACACTGAGTGGACCCTAATGTAAAGAGTGGACTTTGATATGTCTCTGGGGGTTCACCAACTCAGCAATCATAATGCTTTGGTGGGGGCTATTGGTAATGGGAGAAGCTGTGTGTTTTCGCATATGTACAGTGTCTCCTTACCTCCCTCTTAATTGTGCTATAAGACCAGAAACTTCCCGTTAAATGTTTTCATTAAAATATTAATGATGTTACTTGTATTCATGAACACTAACTGAAGGCACCTGTGTAGGCAGGTGTTCATCTGTCCCTTCTGCCAGTAGTAAAAGAAATGACTCCTTTTGGCAGATGGGAACCTGTTTCAAAAGTTTCTGAGGAATTCTGGCTCTTATCTAATCACCAGAAATCCTCTTATAGCCTACATTGAGCATGTTTGTCAGTAATTTGAGCTGTATTTTGGAGTTTGAGAGATTAGGGTTTCCTTTGGACCTGACAGTTACAAAAATTAGTTTTCTTTCCATGTTTTGCTTGCTAACAATTGCCCCAATGTGTTCTGTGTGTGCTATGTGTATGTGCATATGGGTGTTGACACACACTTTCTGTACCTCTATGTATGTGTGCATGTGGACATGCATGCGTGCGCGCGCGTGCACACACACACACACACACACACACACACACACACACACACCAGAAGTCAAATGTCTTCCTCCAACACTTTTATTTGTATTTTTTGAGACAGGTCTCTCATTGAGCCTGGAGATTGCCGTTTCAGCTGGATGGTCTGCCAGCAAGCCCCTGACATCCTCCTGTCTATGCCCCCCGCAACCAGTGTTGGGGGTTCAGGCGTACACATCCCCACCCTGGCTTTTGTGGGTTCTTGAAATCCGAACTCAGGTCTTCGCGAGTGCACAGTAAGCACTTGGACCCACTGAGCCATCTCCCTAGCCCTCCTTAGATTTTTAACACGGCTAGTGATAGAACTTTGTAGGCATCTTATGGTGTCTAGGCTTTGCATCCCATGTAGCCCTTTCCCATTCGGAGATTATAGACAGGAGCTGGAATCCTATAATCTCTCTTGGGTTTTTAAAAATGGTTTTATTTTCATATTTAAATCATCAACCCCCTGAAGTCTGTTTTTATGAACAAAGTATGATACTAAACCCACGTTTCTCTTCCTCTCAAGAGCTTCCTGGTTGTCCTAGATTCTTTTTATCAAGTAATCTGTATTTCCTCCCCTGGTCTGAAACCTTCTTAGATTTTGAAAGAATCCGCATAGGCCAACGACTTCTAAATTTGGCGGCAGAAAACTGTGAGGTCAGAACTTCAGGCGCAGCTTGCAGCCCCCACTGTGCCTCTCCTCATTTGGAAGAAGAAGAAATAAATGTGCTTCAAGGTAAAGTTACACTTCAATAAACAGCTGTGTGGGAGAGTGGAAAGAACACGGCCCTCAAATCAGAACACCGTCCTGCTTCTTCTCCCGTTCACTAACTGTGAGCAAGACACACAACTGCTTTGAGCTCACTTCTCCTCGGTGCACAGAAACATCAGGCACCATGTGTCGCCATGCCATGACACGCACACGCTCAAGTGCATCCGTGGCTGTGAAAGGGCTTTTAAACTGTGGGGGCCTGGTTGCTGTGGCAACACAACTCAGACTTGCGAATATTTCAGTGTTGCATCTTTATAATTTCTTTAGAGCTGGTCAGCTTTAAATTTTTACCCTACCGGTGAGAATCCTGGGTCTGTGGCTTTTTTTTTTTTTTTTTTTTTTTTTTTTTTTTTTTTTTTAGCATTATCATTTTAGACAGCAACTAGTCAGGGAGGCAGTAGAAAGAAAAGGAGGAATGACCGAGAAGTTTCAGTGTCGTCTGCCTGGCAGAGGGGTTAAAAAAAAAAAAATAGAACGACGTTCCCAGCCTCAAAGGGTCCCACCTAGCCTTCTAGGACTTTTGTTTTGTTTTGTTTTGTTTTGTTTTTGAGACAGGGTTTCTCTGTGTAGCCCTGGCTGTCCTGGATCTCACTCTGTAGACCAGGCCGCCCTCCAACTCACAGGGATCTGTCCACCTCCGCCTCCCAGGTGCTGGGATTAAAGGTGTGCAACCACCACCACCACACAGCTTCTAGGATTTTTTTTTTCTTATGTTCTGTCCTATGATTGGTAGCAGTTTTCTTGGCAGTGCAGAGCAGTGGTGAGAACCAGGCAGTATGGTGGTCTGACCACATTCCCTCCCCTGTCCGTGCTCACTTAACCCCACTCCACCCCAGGGATTGTGAGGATAACATTCCTCGTGTTCATGCAAGCCTTCCCAGAGGGATCCTGACAGCTCATACTTGACCCAGGGAACACAGTGTCCTGTGCCGGTAGTCCATCCTGTTAGGGACATGCGGCTGAAGTGGGACGTTGTTCTTTTCCCACCCCACAGACCAACAGGGAAATGCTACTAAAATCTTGTCAACTTAAGCTGAAAAGACATAGCACAGTCACTCTGTTATCCCAAGGGGAAGGCACAGTGTCTAAGAGGACAGAATGTGGGAAGCACAGTGGATACAAAATAAGCACACTGGGTGATGGTTTAAGGAAAAGGTCCGTAGGATCAAGACAAAGAGAAACTACAGGGCAGTTGAGGGAGGAACAATGCTGCAGTGATTTAATTTGTTGGAACCTGAGAAACCTGTTCTTCAGATTTCCTCAGCTGGGAACCCGGCGCTATCACTTTTTCCATCAATTCAGCTACCAGGTAAGTCACTTGGTGGCTAATGTTGATCAGGCTTGGAAAGCACAGAGGCCCTCCACGTTCTTTATTGTAAACCGCTCCAGCCCCCGGAGAAATTGGCAACAACATGCTTCCATAGTTAGCACATTCTAATATCTCCTATTACGTTCTAAAACTTTGAAAACTGGTCATGCAAAACACTCCAGCAGTTGGTCCAGGTGCTGTGACAAACGGCATTTTCTCTGGGCCAGTCATCAACAAGTGAGTCCTTGGGGAAAGAATTAAAAACCACGATGGGGTGTTTACATTTTGGGAGGGGGTCTGTATTATTTCATACAATGAAAAAAATTATTCTGATGCAAAATTCCATTAAGTTTATTCCAATGTAAAGCTAGAGAAATAAATATACACATGGATGTTGTTGTCAGTGCTAGTCTCTGGTGGGGAGTTACCCAGTGCTCACACTCAGGAGCCCCCCACTTGGCTCCATGTTCTGGTGAAGAAGGAGCCATACATGTTTATTTAGCACGAAGCCCTACAAAGTATGTAGTCAGTTCTTCTCACTAGATAATAGATTGTGCTCAACATCACAGACAAGCGAGGTGTGGTGGGGCACTTCTTCAGCTCTAGCATTCAGGAAAGAATGGCAGATCTCTGTAACTTCAAGGGCAGCCTGGTCTACTTAGGAGAGTTTCAAGTTAGCGCTATGTAATGAAACACATTCTCAGAAAACAAAACAGAGACAGAGCGAGAAAGACACACGCACAAACACGCACCCCCCCACACACACACACACAGAGACAGACAGACAGACAGACAGACAGACAGACGACACAGAGAGACAGAGACACAGAGAGACAGACAGACAGACAGACAGACAGACAGACAGACAGACAGACAGACAGACAGAGACAGAGAAAGAAGAAAAGACCTTATAATCAGGCTGGTAACACATGCCTATAATCCAGTATTCATGAGGTTGGAGCCAGAAGATCACAAGTTCTAGGCCAGCCAAGGCTACACAGCAAAATTGTGTCTCAGCAATTAAAATTAAATATGGTTTAAAAAGAAAACAAGAAAAGAGGGTCTGGAAAGATGGCTCAGTGGTTTAGAGCAAATATTACTCTTACAGGGTTCCCAACACTTACACGTCAGGTAGTTCACAGCTGCCTTAACTCCAGCTCTAGGGAATCTGATGTGCTCCTCTGACCTCCTGGGGCACCTGCACTCACAGGCACATACAACAAGTAGGCACACATACACATAATTAAAAATTAAAATAAATATAAAAGTAAAACTCAAGAAAATAAAAAAAGGGAAATCTTTACAGGGAAAAATGCTTTACATGCCAATAAATAAAATTTAAATGAACAGCAGTGAATAGATAGTTTTGAAAGGAAAAAACAACTATAGTTAAGTTGGTTTGGGAACATTCTTACCATGTTATACCACCTAGTTAGAGGAAGTGAGAGAGAGAAACTGAGGAGAGAAGATTGGCCAAGGGTGTAGGAAAGAAACAAAGAGTAAGCAGGAGGTGGGAGCTGAAGTTAGCACCAAGCCCAAATGTATTTTTGATGAAAAAAAAAAAAAAAAAACAGGTTATTTCTGGTGTATGCATTATCTGTGGATAACAGATTTGTTGGTGGGACGTATTACGTGCTGTCATCATTGTGTGACTTTAGTTTACTTATCTATTTGTATTACATTTAGTGTGTGTGTATGTTCATGTGTTTGTGTGTATGTGTTCGTGTGTGTGTGTGCACACACATAGAGGTCAGAGGACAATTTGCTAGAGTCCTCTTATACTTTGTGGGCTCTAGGGACTAAACACAGGCCATCAGACTTAGCAGCAAGCGCCTTTAACACTGAGGCCCCATAATCTGCATTTGAATTTTTTCTGGTCTGGGCTTGTTTTGAACCAAACTAGAAACCTCATCGCAGTTATCCTTTGGGAGCTGAACTCAAGGTAAAACTCGTGCCTTTGATCTCTGGTTTCTCAGAGTACATGGCAAATTGCCTTGATTTCTACTGATAACATCCCAAAACAAAACAAAATAAGAAACTTCTTATACTGCTGCACTAATAGAAACCTGTCCTTTTAAACTTTCAGTGTTGCTAGGCAATTAATTAACTTTTCCCATCCTACTAATTTCTTCCACCAAGTGTTTTTTTTAAAAACTCTATACATGATTCTGTTGCTTTAATGGAAGTATAGACACAATCAGTCACTCTGAAAATGCAGCACCCAGGTTGTATATTTAGAAATTGTAGTGCAGACACACACCGCCCCACACACTTCTGTAGGACTGGAGTGTGTAAAGCATTACAGGAAGTCCACTGCGGTTGAGTTCAATCATTTCCTTGTAGGTTGGTTGTTAAGCCCAGGAAAGTGCTTTGTTCCCAGGGAAGTGAAGCTACAAATGGTGCTTTGGTCCCCAGGCTCAAAAGACTGAGGCAGAAATATTTGCCTTTGCGACGAAAGTAGAAAACAAAATAACTGGTGGCACACAGCAATGGAGGAGAAGAGGGCATCTAACAAAGTCAACCTGGATGCTTTGAACACCCCAGCAGCAGGATTCCAGTACAGCAGCAAGGAGACGTCCAGATGGCCCAGGTCCTTTGTAGCTGTAGTTGACAGCCTGTGTGTTGTTCAAGGGGCCCAAGCTGTGCATTTGTGATGACATGTTTTAGCTTCATCCTCCCAGCCAAGCACAGGAAGGAAGGCCAGCGAGGAAGGAAGGCCTCCCTGAGATGCCCCAAGAGCTACGATGGGTGGCCTTCAGCGCTGTCACTCGGTCCTGCCCTGGGAACACCACTGCCCGCGTACTCCTCTTGCTTTGTGAAGCTCCATCTCACACAGCCTCCTTTCTGGGGAAGCTGTCCCGTTTTCCTGCCTTCCCCACTGGCTCACAGACTAGAAAATCACACATCCTGCCATTTCGTTCTCGTTAGGCCCAATGTGTCCCCTTCACTTGCCTAGGAAACTCCGTGAAGGAAGAAAGAATTTAAAGTCTCCCCCCGCCTCCACCAAGGATTTCAGGGACCTACCTAACACAGGATGCCTGCTTCATTTGTCAAAGTTGGCATCAAGCTTTGAGTAAAAGTCAGGACTGAGGGGAAAAAGTGTGAAGACATTGCCCCTCCAAAAGAGATGGCTCAAGACTGCAAAGGAGTATGATCTCAGGACCCAGGGAAATAAAGGCCGGTGGAACTCTGTGAGTTGGAGGCCAGCCTGGTCTACAAAGCGAGTCTAGGATAGCCAAGGCTACACAGACAGAGAAACCCTGTCTGGAAAAAAAAAAAAAAAAAAAAAAAAAAAAAAAAAAAAAACCAAAGCAAAAAACCAAATGGTGGTGGCTATGCTGTGAGGTCTTTTCTGCCACCCTGCCTCTCTATCGACAATTCTTGGTGTTCATATGGGAATAACGTTGCAGATCTGGGTGGGCCTCCAACCTGGCTACACAGTGGAGGAGCGTGGCTGTTCCCAGCCTCCATGTTTAGTTCAGAGATGGAAATGTGCCCTTAGCATGTGTGTTACGGTTCTGCTTTAGTCTGCCTACCTGTGATGTCACTGCTTACCTGCCACGGGGGCGTGGCCCTGTCCTGGGCCATATAAAAGACACCTTCCACATGGCTCTACCTCTCTCTACTCCTCTCTACCTCTCTAGCTCTCTTTACCTCTCTCTACTTCTCTCTCTCTCTCTCTCTCTCTCTCTCTCTCTCTCTCTCTCTCTCTCTCTCTCTCTCTCTCCACTTGTGTCTCCAGAGATGGCTTCTGTATGCCCTTATTAGACCTCTTAAGTGGATCTGTTGTGTCATGTGATTCCATCCCTCTGCACAGCTCCGCCGTTCACCTCTAACCTCTGTGCCCATTTTTTACAATGTGTCTGGTCCAAAGGGAACCCCATTTCCCCAAATTCTGGTGCTTAGACAAGAGCCAGGTCCCCACCACCAAAGGACCAGTGCCTTACCTCTGGAAAAAGGGACAAATGGCTACCTGTGGTATCAATTAGCATACCAAAGTGCATGCCCTCTCCAGGCTCCCTCAGAAGCACAGGTATCCCAGTCTTCTCACCTCCTTCCACCATAAACTTCTCCATCTCATGGGTTCCCTACCCCCAGCTCCCACCCTCCCTATAATCCTGATATTCTGACTATGTTCTCTCTTGGTCTCTCTTTTGCCTTCTCTTGGCCCTGTCTCCTCTCTGTGCCACCTCCTTCCTGTTTCTCTCCTGGCCAGGCCCAGTCAGCTAGCCATGTTCAGTGTAGTACTTTCTCTCTCTGCTCTGGACTCTTCCAGATGCCTCTGGTCAGTCTCTCCCTCAAATCTAAGATTAAAAAAACCCTCCTCTTTAACCATAACATGGAGTGGTCCTGTCATCAGTTTACACCGTATATGACCAGGCCATATCTTCCAGCATCTGAGGATGTTATATCCATCCTGTTGAACTGAACCTATAGATCTGGAGGCCTCTGGAACAGCCACAGTGATCATGTGGTGGCAAATATTCAACACTTGCTTCTTGAAGAGGGAAAAGTTCTTGGCTGATAACATTGGCCTCTTCCTGGAATGAAAACTCTTCTATGTGTTGTTAGAAGCTCTAACATAAGGTCCCTCACACAGAGATAAATACAGGCGATGTGACCAGCCTCAAAAGCATCCATGATAGAAATTTAGACGAGTTAAGTGGATTTGTCACATTTATTTTTCAACAAATTTAATTTTAATCTCATATATATTATTTTTCAAGCATTGCTAAATACAGGTTTACAAATTCTCTAAAAGTTGACAACTGTCTCTGAATTATTGGTATGAGCTAGATCCAGCTACTCATTGGACAAGAGCCCTCTGGCCATCTTGGAGGAAGGAACTAAGCAAGTGGCCCAAAATAAGGGAAGGGAGACATGGTCCTAATCATGATGCTTGAGAATAGGGGTGATTTCTGAATTTTTCGTTTTTAAGTACCCAGTCACTTTAAGAACCCTAAGGCATATTATCAAATACACTTTTAAGAAGTTCCTAACAATGGTCAGTCCCTTATCAACAAGACAAAATCCCTTGACAAACCTGCATAGGATCACTTCTTTCAAATTATTTAGAAAGTTTGAGGTGGCATCTCACAGTTGCTTTGACTTGAGTCTCTTGGGTTTGGTAAGATGATGTGCTTGTTTCTATAACCTTGCTTACCATCTGCTCACTTTTCCATGGGGCCTAGCCATTTGCCTTCAGATGTGGAAACTCTCTTTATGCTTTGCAGGGCATCATTAAAGGTCTTTTCCTGGGGCTGGAGAGATGGCTCAGTGGTTAATAGCACTGTCTGCTCTTCCAGAGGTCCTGAGTTCAATTCCCAGCAACCACATGGTGGTTCACAACCATCTGTAATGTGATCTGATGCCCTCTTCTGGCCTGCAGGTGTACATGCAGGCAGAGCACTGTATACATAATAATAAACAAATATTTTTTTTTTAAAAAAGATCTTTTCCTGTGAAGTGACCTGTTACTTCTTAGACGTAGGATCCTTCTGTTTATAAAAGAGCAGAGTGGACATTCTGTGAGAATGACCACGGCCCATCTGGTTTCCCCATCCCAACTGCTCAAGTTTCTAGTCGTTCAATCTTCAGTTGGTTGTTGCAAGAGAGAACTTGAATTCTCGCCCTTGGTCAGTTTGAGGATGGGATAGAATATCTTTCAAAAGCCAACTCACCCTAAGGGCCAACGCTGCTAGTTAACTAGCATTAAGCCACATACAAAGTTCTTTTCCTAAACAAGAGGCTTTGTTGTTCTGGCCAGAGACATTGTTGTCTTTGTAAAAAGAACACTGTCTGGGTTGGGAGGGAGTTGGTCTTGGTCCTTTCTTGTTTTGCTCTAGTTTGCAGTCTTTATCTATTTTAGACTTTTTCAGGGGATGGAGTCACTGGAGAAACAAAGCCTGATTCCCCAGTCTGTTCCTTGCGTAGAGACAGCCACCGCTTTCCCATGGAGTGTCTACTTTGGCTACTAGTGTTGGCCACCTGCCCTTGACAAACTAACTGAAGCAGCCAAATTAACAGAGAAAACAAGAAAAGGAGATGTGTTCAATGTGGCCATATTGGGAAGAGGGATGATGGGGTCTAGTGACCCACCCAAGTACATCTGCGGGCATCTGACTCAGGGTCAAAGTTTAAGCAGAGGAGCTGTGTCCTGCCCAGAAGCCCTCACTTGAGATATGATTCTGCCCACCACTGAACTTTCTGGAAGGTTTGATGATTAGGTGTAAATCTCTTTCCTGGAAAAAAGCTCTCTTATGGCTGGTCCAGGTTTTAGATCTTTTCCTCCTCACCCCGCCCCCCCATGAGATTCTTGGGGGGAATTCCAGCTTCTTAGGGTCCATTGTTTCAAAAGTCTGATAGTCAGATGGGAAATAAAAGCATCTCCTAAAGACAGGCCAGCTAGACTAGCTGTAAAGAAGGACAGATCAAACTATGTGCTGACTCAAGACCAGTTTTCCTGGCCATTCAGTTCCCATTGTTGTAAACGATTAGGATTTCAAGCTGGGGGGGGGGGTGCTAGCACACGCTTTTAATCCCAGCACTCAGGAGGCAGAGGCAGGCAGATCTCTGTGAGTCTGAGGCCAGCCTTGTCTCAGAATGAGTTCCAGGACAGCCAGGGATACATACACAAAGGATTTCAATCATTGTTAGCCAGTTCATGCCTGAGCAAGTCCATCAGCTCTGCCACCCAAAAATGGTCTAAGAAGGATCTTCTGCACCACCACTTGGATTATACCTGACTAAGAAAGAGTTCCTAAATTCCTAACATCACCTTAATTATTAATACTGCTTAATGCCCAGATCACAATATCTCCACCGTTGACTCAGGTGCTCTCTGTAGTTGATTTCCTCAAACCAACATCCAGATTAGGTTGTACTTGATTGTTATGGCTCTTGAATCTGATTTAACTTTTAACATCTCCTTCTTTTTTTTCTCTTCCCTTCCTTCTTTCCTCTTTTCTTTCTTTCAAGACCAAGTGGTTGCCTTGTAGAATGTCTACATCTGGATTTTAAAATTTTTTTATTTTTTAAATTAATTTATTCTGATTACATCTCAATTGCTATACCATTGTTTGTCTCCTCTCATTCCCCCCTCCCTTCCTCTTTTACCCTATCCCCCCCCCCCCCAGGTCTGTGACATAAAAGGACTTCCTCCTCCACCATATGGTCACAACCTATCAAGTCTCATCTTGGTAGCCCACCTATTCTTTCTCTGGGTGCCACCAGGCCCTCCCCACCATGGGGAAGTGGTCAAATAGGGGGCACCAGAGTTCATGTCAGAGTCAGTCCCCACACAACTGTGGATAATGTCCTATCCATTGGCTAGATCTCAGTAAGGTATATCTGGATTTTCAAAAAAGGCAAAAAACCCACAACGAGAAATGAAATCCCGGTTTGTTTAATATTTTGCCTGTACACTGTAGTCCTAGCATACTTGCTAACTGCACCCTTGCACTCTCCAGGTGCCCTCACTTGGATTATTAGCTATGAGTTCACTCCATGTAAACTGAAAAGTTCGCTCAGAGGAGACATCCACTCGCCTTTGTTTCACATCAGGAAGCATTGTGGGTAGTGCCTGCCTTGCACCATCAGATCGCAGCTCTGTAAACCTCGGCTCTACAGCTGGCCAGTAGCCTCAAAGATGAGACTCTGATGCTATGCTGTGGTCGGGATGTCTCGCCTACTGGCTTTGACTTTAATTGATGGTCCTTAACTTAATCCGTTTTTCATTTGAGATTGTGCAATGGTGGTTTTACTGGACAACGACCTTTATGTATACGAGGCATGCATTCTACTACTGAGTCAAGCCCCTAGCCCCCTCTTCTTTTGTTTCCTCCTTTCTTTTCCTTTTCCTTCACCTTTTAAAACTCTTTTTAGAGATTTATTTGCTTTTTTTTTTTTTTTTATCTATATGAGTAATTTGTCTGTGTGTATGTGTGTACAGCACATGTATATATTGCTCTCAGAGGCCAGAAGAGGGCAGCACATCCCCTGAAACTGTGAACCACTGTGCTGGGAACCCAATGAGGGTCCTCTGCAAGAGCATCAAGTGCTCTTAACCTCTGAACCTTCTCTCCAGCCTGCTTCTATTTCTTCTTTTGAGATAGATTCTCACTCTACAGCCCCAGCTTGTGTGGAAACGGTTCTGTAGAACAGATTGGCCTTGAACTTTGAGACCCACCTGCCTCTATGTCCTGAGTGCTCAGATTGAAGGCATGTGCCACCATGCTGGGCACCCTGCCTTCGGCTTCCTTCCTTCCTTCTTCCTTCCTTCCTTCTTTTTTGTTTTGTTGTTTGATTTTTGGTTTTTTGAAACAGGGTTTCTCTGGGTAGCCTTGGCTGTCCTGGACTTACTTTGTAGACCAGGTTGGCTTTGAACTCACAACGATCTGCCTGCCTCTCCCTCCCTGAGTGCTGGGGTTAAAGGCCTGTGCACCCATTCCGGCTTCTTTTTATTTTCTATTTTGATACAACATCTCATTGGTTTGCCCAAGCTGGCTCTGAGTTCTGTAGGCCAGTCATGTCTTTGACTTGTCATCGTCTTGCCTCAGCCTACCAACTGTGTCAGGTCATAGATCTGTAGGCCAGTCATGTCTTCGACTTGTCATCGCCTTGCCTCAGCCTACCAACTGTGTCAGGTCATAGATCTGCCCCATCAATCTAGCCTCTGATGTTCTTTTTCTGTCACTTATTCTTTAATGATTAATTAGCTTTTTTCTGTAAAAATTGGGGAGGTTTTTCTACGTCCTTCTCAAAATGCTGGAACAGCCGGGTGGTAGTGGTGCACGCCTTTAATCCCAGCACTCGGGAGGCAGAGGCAGGTGGATTGCTGTGAATTCGAGGCCAGCCTGGTCTACAAAGCCAGTCCAGGACAGCCAAGGCTACACAGAGAAACTCTGTCTCAAAAAACCAAAAAAAAAAAAAAAAAAAAAAAAAGCTAGACCAAAGAATTCATTCTTTTCAAAAATTTAAATAAACCTAAATTTATAAATTCCTAGCTATTAGAGTAAATGAAATAATTCTCTGTAATATTAGCAAAATCTTTTTTAAGCTTTTATTATTTTGGACTAGTGGATTTTTAAAGTGATTGTTGACCTAAAAATAAAGTAGTTATTTATTCTTTTTGAAATTCAAATTGTCCCAAAAGTATCTACTGAGCCCTCATTCAGGTGTCTGTCCTCACTGGGCAGCTCAGTGGGAAGGACAAAAAAAAAACCAAAAAACAAAACAAGATGGCCAACCTAATGTTCCCTCCTCCTACCATGAAGCCAACCTTTGCTTCAGTAGGTGCCCTGCCTCTCTTTAATGGGGAGTCTGCCTTCTTAGTGTGACTGTAATTGAGAATTTTTTCATGTGTCTGACATTTAGGATAACATTGCCTCTAAAACTGCTCAATGATTTGTGCAGGTTGACCTTTTTTTTTTTTATTAAATTTATTACTATCAAGAGTTACATTCTTTGGTTTTATCTTTCACTTTTATACTATAAATATTAATCTCTACTGATTTTTACGCTATATGTTAAAAAAATCTCACTTCAAAAGTCACAATGCTGGGCCAGTACACACACACACACACACACACACATACACATACACACACACACACACACACACACTTGAAGTTAGAGATAATGACATCTTAATAGTGATGATGGAACCATGACCTGAAAAGTCTCCTTATTTCCTAGCCAGCTTCCACTTTGAAATGTCTTTTTTCTTCTTCCTTCCTTCCTTTCTTTCTTTCTTTCTTTCTTTCTTTTTTGAGACCTTTTCTTGCTATGCAGCCCAAGCTACCTCAAAGTTGTGATCCTCTTGCATCCACCTCCCATATGCTGACATCACACACACACACACACACACACACACACACACACACACACACACACACAGCTTATTTGGAGGCCGTTTGAATCCAGGTGGATGGCTTGGGTAAGAAGGCCAGGGGACCTGTCAAATCCTATCACATAAAGGTAGCAGAAGACTAATCAGGAGCTGCAGCACCTGCTGCTGACGCCCTCTCCTGGCAGATAAAGCCTCTTCTTAGAGGCCCCTAGCCTTATCTCAGCTCCCCATATCTTTCATGTACTCATCTCATGGCCAGAGAACCCTGCCTTTCCCCCCTCCCCTGCTCTCTGACTGACTCCTGGGAACCACCTGTCTTGCCTGGGACTCTGAAGTATCTACATCCCACTCTGTATCTAATTTGCTACTTGGTGTAGCAGCTGGGCCACATAACTGATGAGGACCAAAGGGTTGTTGGACATTTTGACCAAAGATATGGTCACTTGCTGACCAGTAGTGAGGCTTAAGATGGGTCATCAAGGAGAGCATCACAGAGGGGTAGAGAAGGCCTAAGTCCTAAAGAAGGGTTTGCTGATGGAAGCCAGGGGGTGAGGGAGAAGCTAGCTATGGGAAGTAGTAAGGAGTTGGCCTATAATGGGGTGAATGCTCAGGCTGGAGGGAAAGCAGGCCAAGACAGAGCTATGTCACCCGAGACTCTTGATTGAGCGGCTGAGTGCTGAAGGCCAGGAAGAAGATAAAGATGACACAAAGTCTAAAAGTTCTCCAGCCCAACTAGAATGTTCTTTCCAACACGCTCTTGGACCAATGCTATGAATAAAGACTCTTTTCATCTGGGTCTGCCTCTTACCTAAGTAGATGCTACACTCTCGGTCAGCCAGAGGGAATGAGTGTTGTGTTTCCTGAGCGGACAGAATAAAGTACCCATTTGTCTACAGAAAGTGAAGCACGATCTTCAAGGGACCTCAGCCTCCTGCTTAAGCCACAAGCATTGTTCCCCTTCCTCTACCTTCCTTCTTTTCTTTCCTGCCACAACAGACAGGAACAGGACACTAGCTGTCAGCAGCTGCCACCCTGTTCTTTCCCATCATTTGCTTCCACTGTCCCACCCAGGCTCCTTAGATGCCCTCCCTCACCTCCCTCAGCCATTGCGCCCTTAGCTGGAACTAGCCGAGAAGGCCAGGCATGCGTGACCAGTGAGTAGCAAGTTTCCGCCTCAGGAACCTGTGTGCGTCAGAGTGCAGCCAGGGCTTCTATTGCTGAGGGATGAACCCCCTGTCTCTGCCCCAAACCAGGCCTGGCTTAGGAAAGGAAACGTGAATGAATATTTTGGAGGCAGACAGGAACTCTGAGATCGGGAGTGGCCTTCGGCAGTAAGTCTCTTCTTCCTGAAGTGCAGACTGATTCACATCACAAAAGAGGAAGGAAGATGGCTTTGATGAGGCTGTTGTGAAGCTCAGCAACTGGGGTCAGGGTTGTCTAGAACCAGACTGCATAGAACCAACACCACAGTTTGCCAGCTCTCTTGGTCTGTTTGCCTAAACTGGCACCAACAAGGAAGTTAAGTCAGAGGGCAAGTGCCAGAGCAGAGAACTGCGGCTGACAATGCTAGGCCCTCTGGGGACTTGAGACCCCCTGGAAGCTCCCACCTAGCCTCTCTTTGAGATGTCTGAAAAAAAAAAAAAAAAAGCAGCAGAGACCTCTCTCCTGGAAACCACAGGGATGTCCCACAGGTGCTAACTAGCTCAGGTGGCACCACAGAAATCTGGGCTCTCTTCTTGAATCCCTTCTCCTATCCTCGAAAAGGGGGTTGATGAAGTTAGGGGCACTCAGAAATGCTCCCAAGTCTGTGGGCAAAGCCTTCTATGTGCATCACAGGTCTCTCTTGCATTGGGAAGCCCTTTTGATGGGCAGTTTAGACCGTAAACAGGCTCTCTGTGGACAAACGACATCATTTTGAACCTGTTATTTGGCCTAAGGATCAACTCTCCATATGAAAAACAAATGTGACTGTAGTACAGGAAACACAGAAAGCATGCAATAGACACACTGTTGTGGTTCGTACCATAGAGGCAAGAAAATCATTCAAGACTGAGCAGAGCTATCGGGTCTCGCTCTCAAGCGCTCAGACAGTCTGTCTTCTCATCTCAAGCTTCGGTCTCTCTCGGAGCTGATTTGGGTTTAGAAATGCTGTCCTGTCTTTCCTCGGTCACTTCAGATCTTTAAGAAATAGGATGTGGGGACTGGAAAGCTAGCTCAGTTAGTAAAATGCTTGCTATGGAGGTATCCCCTGAGTGTGGGTCCCTAGGACCTAGATTTAAAAAGTCAGGTCTAGTGGCACACGTGTTATCCTAGGAATTCTGGGGCTCCATGGCCAACCAGCCTAGCCTAATTACTGAGGTCCGTGTCTTGGTGAGAGAGACCTTGTCTCAAAAAGCAAGGTGGGCAGTGCCTGAGGAACAGCTCCTAATATCCTTGGTGTCCACATACATACTCACCCTCCAACCCCAAACGCGCGTGCGCACACACACACAAAAGAAAGAAAGGAAGGAAGGAAGGAAGGAAGGAAAGAAGGAAGGAAGGAAGGAAGGAATGGGATGCTACCATTCCCCAGAAGCCTTGTGTTCCCCTTCACCCCGATCCCACTCCCTGAAAACCATCCACTTCTGTTTCCTTTATTCCCTTCATTAATTCTTATCATATATGTATTTATTTTCAGTACAATTTTTTTGTGTCTAACCTTAATATAAACAGAACCATGCAGCATTAGTCTCTTTTATTTTGAGTTAATATATTTTTATGCCCCCTTTTTTATTATTACTATTATATACATATGTATATATGTGTATACAATTATATAAATACACCCCGCCGAGTCTGTTTTTGTTGCTTGTGTGTAATGATTTCAGCACTCACAATTTTGTATTGGGTACCCAACAAAGGCGGTCATCCCTAGGAGAGGTTAATTCTCTCTGTCTCAGAGGTCATTAGTCATCTTTGGGACTCTGTGAGATTGTCTTCCTTCTGTGTTTAGAGTGTTTATTTCTGTTTCCACTGTATGCTTTTATTTAGACAGTCATTTCTATGAGACATCAACTCCTTTGAAGAAGCTTACATTTCACTTATATGTGTGCGCACATGCTCCACCGCTGACACGTGGAAGTCAGAGGCGACTCAAAGGAATTGGTTCTTTCTTTCTGTATTTTGGGACCTGGGGACAAAATTCAGGAGCCGGTCTTGTGGAAAGCACCTTTGCCTACTGAGCCACCCTGTATTGGCTTATACATTCACATCCTCAGTTTGTCTTTATTGCATAAATTTTTTTTTTTAACTGGGGCTGGAGAGGTGGCTCAGTGGTTAAGAGCATTGGCTGCTTTTCCAGAGGTCTTGGACTTGGTTCCCGGCAACCACACGGACACTCACAAATGTCCATACCTGCAGTTCCAGGGGATCCAGTGTTTTCTGGCCCCCTCAAGCACTACGTAGTCAGGTAGGCATACAGATACACGGGCAGGCAAAGCACTAGTACACATAAAGTAATGAAAATTTATTAAAGAGAAAGATGTTATTTTTGCTATTTATCCATAGTGATACACTGGAGTTTCACTAGTTTGCACTGTTAAATAGTATCCACTTATGTGACTATGGCACGATGTATTCATTATTGTCCTGTTGATGGGCAATTGGGCTTTTCCAGGACTGTTTGGTTTTTTTTTTCCTGTTAGAAACAGGACATCAAGCTGGTGTTCAGTGGTGCAGCACTGGCATGGCTGTTCAAGGCCCCGAAGAAGAAGAGAAGGCACCGCTTCTCTGAACGTTCTTGTGTGTGGTCTTGGTGTGTTACTTAGGAACGTCTTACAGACCTATGACCTGCGCTGCTCACAAATGTGTACACCATCAAACTTACTAGCTAATACCAACCTCCTTTCCAAAGTGACTGTACTCAGTGGTGTCTACCCAGTGATTTGGTGACCTCTGTGCCTTCTGTCATAGACTGGGCCTCTGCTGCAGAGCCACGCTGTGTGGTCTCAGTCCATCAACAAGCCAGTGGAGGAGACTTGGTATCATCCCTTTCCATTCTTGCACGGTCCTTCTTGGCAAGCAGTGACAGCTACAAAGCCACTGTGGCAGGCTTGGAAGGTTGGGTTGCGACAACTACACACACACACACAAACACACACACTACACGCCACACAGGGCAAAAGGTCCAGCCTGGAAAAGCAGATTCTCGTTTTCATCATGTTAGACTAGAGACAGTAAAAAGAAGAAAGATCAGTGGCTGTAAAAGAAAAAGCAGAAGTGTAACCCTTGCCCCCATCTCTTTCTCTGGGGAAATAAGAAGTTGCCCGACCAGGTGCTCAGCAGAGTTGGTGGGGAGGAACGATGGCAGGTCAACAGGGAGCATTTTACAGCAACTCAGAAGGAACAAAAGGCTATTCTCACCCCACTGGCCAGAGTCTCCTGACCCTTGATGACATCATACATGTTTTCCGCATGTTTCTTTCCACTAAGAGCTGTGGGAGGGGAGGGGCAGGGAACTAGATCGCCTTCAAGATATGCTGCAAGAAAACGGAGCAGCCTGATTAGGGAAAGCCAGCAGCCACAGGAAGCAAGTGCTTGCACTTTTCTCATGATGGCCCACTCTCTGCTGAAGGGCCCCACCCTTTAACATCTCTAAGCAGCAGCAGCAGCTCTTAAGCATCCCGAGGAATGGGAAATTCAGATGTAGTGCATGACTGCCAACAGTCAAGGAACCCCGAGGAGAGAGAATTTCTGTTTGAACAAAGAGCCCAGGAGGGAAGAAATCCATTTCTCCTCTCCACCCCTTGCCCTCCTCCTCTTTCTGGTGCCCCCCCCCCCAATCTCTCCTCAGCCAGGCCTTGGAGCTGAGATAACAGGAGAGATAACAGAACGTCCTCTTTGTCCCCCTCTTCAGACCAGGGTTGATGGTCCTTTGATAATGTGAGGACCATAATTTTCTTTCACAAAAGTCATCAGGGCATGCTAGGCAGTGGAAGTGGGGATGGGGTGTCCAGAGACAATGGGAAGAAAGAACACCCTCTCTCTGAGGCTGGAGAGATGGCTCAGAGGTTAAGAGCACTGTCTGCTCTTCCAGAGGTCCTGAGTTCAATTCCCAGCAACCACATGGTGGCTCATAACCATCTGTAATGTGATCTGATACCCTCTTCTGGCCTGCAGGTGTACATGGAGACAGAGCACTGTATATATAAAAATAAATAAATAAATCTTTAAAAAATGAAAGAAAAAGCAAGAGCACTCTCCCTCATGTTTTTATCCTTGACCCTAAGCTGCCTTCTGCTCTCTAACTCACAGCTAAACAGGAAGTTTGCAGAGTAGGCAGAGGAATTGGGGGGTCCTGAGAAGGGCAGAAGAGCTGTCTGGATGGGCTCAGCAGCTCCAGGCGTGGGGCATCACTGTGTTTGGGGTAACCCCACATTTGACATATCACTTTGGGTCTGATGAGAGGGCCAGGACAAGGAGGGGAGTTAGGAGGCATCTGTCTGATGCCATGTGTTGGGAAATCTCCAGACTTCTTCTCTGCTGGCTTTGGGGGGGTCTATCTTAGTTTCATTTGAAAACAGTAAGCTTTCAGCAAGGCAACTCCTGATTCCACACCTCCTTTGATGGAGTCGCCTATCCCTACCCCTAAGTAACCTTGACCCTGCACAAAGAACTTCCTGTCACATTTTAAATGACCACTGCAGTGACCTTGGTCCCCAGATGTCTGAGGAAGGAGCACCAAGAGCTGTCTGTTTCATGTCTTAGTTTTCTAAGCAGAAAAGACTAATCCATGGCTTTATGCAAATGAGCAGAAAGCCCCCCACCCCCACCCCAAGAGTCACCCGGATGTAATTGGTTATTCAGCTTTTCTTTGTACCTGAGAAGTTACAGGTGACTCTGGACATCTGCTGAAAAAAGGGCCTACCTAAGGTTTGGGACAAACAGGAAGCAGTAGCCAGCCAGCAGCTTATCCAAGCTGGCAACAAACCTGGTCATAAAAGAGAGCTGCTGAGAAGGGATTTGCATGCCCAATAAGGTTTCACTACTGAAGTTTACACAACTCACAGTAATCAGCCAGGCTGGCTGACTCCCTGGATCACATGACCTCGGAGAAACATGAAACTTGACGATGCGCTCCAGCGAGTTTTACTTCCCCTGTGCAGGGGTGTTTGCCAGCAGCCGGCGGTTGCTCTCAGAAGTCAGTTCCAGTGGCAGGAGCCCTTGAGCCCAGAACTTACCATGCTGCTCCCTAGGACCACCAGGACCTGCTACTGACATCCCCCTGGACAGCGGGTTCACATCCATCTCAAGAAAATGGACAAGTTGAATAAGATAACTGTCCCTGCCAGCCAGAAGCTGAGGTAAGACTTTCCCCTTTGGATCCTTAGCCCTCTTCTTCCCCAACTAGCACCCCTTCAGTGCTGGGGCACCAATACACGGGAATGCTTCACTCCCAGGGAAATGGTTGGCAATTGCTATAGGGAAGTAGACCAGGTTTTTAAAGGAACGTGTAGGAGGAGTGAGGGCACCTGCTCTGGCTGGTTTTTGCCAGGGAAAGGACAAAGGGTGACGCTCTGGAAAGGCAAGGAGCTAGAAAATGTGATGGCCCACACGTCCCCAGTGGCCAGCTTTCTGAATCCGAGTAAGACACACAGGTAAGGAAGGGCTTGTCCAAATGTAGTCTATAGCCACTGCATGAAGAGCATTTGTGGTCGTTGTCAGCTATTGTCTCGTGATTATTTTGAGGGCATTCATCATAAGTTTATTGGGGGGGGGGAAACTATATGCCTTCCCAGCGCCCTCATGACAATACAGTAATTATCTATTGTAAAAAAAAAGTGCTTATGGGCCAGTAAGCTGGCTCATTGGATAAAGTGCTTACTGCCCAAGCCTGGCAACCTGACCTAAGTTCCATGCCCGCAACCCCGACAAAAGCAGAAAGAAAGAAAGCAACTCCACAAAGCAGCTGTCCTTTAAGTCTGCACTCACTGCACGGCATCTGCAGGCCCTGACACATCATGCCCACACACATGTCACACACACTAGTAGTAATAACAATAACAATTTTAAACCATCAGAATACACCCACAGTGGACTAAGGCATAAGTCAAGAGACCATAGAAAGACAACTTCCCAAATTTTGACTTTGAAGAGCTTTGTGTCTTGTGGTGGTGCTGATAGCTTTCAGAGGCTGGAACTTTTAAGTGTTTAAGGGTATGTTATATTCCATGTGCAGACCAGAGCTTTGGGTTTTCATGGGGCCATACTTAGGAACTGGAAAACTGGAGACTCTGAGACAAAATAGAAGAGAAAAGAACATGGTGTTGGTAGAGGAGCAGCCTTCCACGAGTTGATACATGGGTCTTCTAACTCTGAGGGGTTTGGTAAGAGGCCGACTGAGATGTACAAGGGGTCCAGCCCAGCAGGCAGCATCAGCTGGTCAGCCATTTCTTGAGCACGCCTAAGAGAGCCACAGAGCCCTTGACATCAAAGTCAGAAGGTCCACAGGCACCCCAGGTCTTCTGCTACGCACTCATGGGAGGAAGAAAGCAATAAAAGGGGCCACAGTGTGGAGAAGAGGCTGGAAGTAGCAGAGACACTTTCATGAAGATGATGCCTTTGAGAGGCAGCTCGGATACAAACCAATGGAGAGCTGGGGAAGAGTTACAGGCTAAAGAGGAAATAGAGAGGCTGATATGAGTACGGTCTCAAATGTGACCTCGCGAGCAGAGTTCTGCCCAGAGAGGCTATGAAATGAAACGTACAGGGTGAGAGGGCCCTGGGAAGTTGGTCCTGTCTGTGGGGCCGGCTGGAAAAGTGAGAGCGAGGGGTCTAACCACACAGAGTTGGACAGCAGTCGTGCTAATAGAGAGTGAGCAGGATGAATTGCATAGGGGAAGCTGGGGCGGGGGGGACATAGGTTCTGGGGTACTGGGAGCTTAAGGCGCCTATGCATATGGAGTTAAAGGCACAGCAGTGAGAAGGGAAAGCGTGGTGGGGGGAGGTCAGAAGATGCGTCAGGGAATAGACGAGGCCTCACTGTCAGGGCTGGTCTGAACAGAGGCCCCACAGCACCCTAGCCCCAAGCCATCCAAAGCCTCTGAACACACTTTCAGGGAACCCGGACAGAAATCGAAATGAAGAGAGCAATTACATTTTAATCACTTTATGACCTCTCCTGCTGGAACAAAGTTCAGTCTAATCATAGAGTGGGTGATGGGCATCATGTAATCATAGTACGGGCTAGAAGGCCAAAATTATATTGCAGATAATCACATGGTATGCTCATCTGCTGAGAGCAGAACAGTATTTCCCCTACTTGGTTTCTACGTTGTCTGGACAGACATTCAATGTGAAACTTTGCAGAGAAACGAGACTGTAAACAAAACAACTCAAAGTACCACTTAAAATATTTTCTGTAAACGCATTACATGGTGAGAAGTTGGCAGATGAAATGCTTGCTCTCTCTACTTTGTGCCCTCTCCTGACTAGTCAATAGCAAGTCAGAAGGTTGCCTAGGGAGTTACTTGGCTCCAGACAGCAATGTAAATGGAGGGTGATGTTTAGACTTCTTCCAAACTTATCAAAGCAAATAGAGCAAGGCAGAGGACACAGCAATGACACAACAAAACCATACAGTAAGTGTCCGTGAAAGGGGTTCACCAGATGACCTGGATCCAGGGGGTATATGCCCAGGTCTGGAAAGAGACTGGGAGAAAGGATGCCTAGAGAGACAGTGGGGTGAACCAAGGACATGAGTACAGGCAGGATGAGTGGCGGTGGGGGTGCGGGGAGGCGGGGAAGGGTCCTCAGTGTGAAGGATGAGAGTCTCCTAAGGCACCACCAGCATAAGCACTCACTGAGAGATTTCCCATGTACCAGGACTGAGGCAGGCAAGGTGGCCAGGAGTGTGTGAACATACATGTATGGGCCATCTCTTTGTTAACAGAGGTTCCCAGACTTTCATTACCTTGTACTTGGTTCTTACCCACAATTTCCCTGAGTTTTGTAAGGTAGTGACATCATCACAAATCGACTGAGACCTGGGTCCTCCGTTCTTCAACAGCAAACATTCCTCGGACCACACAAGCATCACTAGTGTTTGGCAATGTACAATTCCGAAGAGCTTTGACAGTCATTCTTTTCCGGTCACTGTAACTAACTTGCCACTGAAATTTTACATTTTAAACAACTTCCCCACTGACTGATCATTTGTGCTCGTGTGTTCCCCTCTGTAACACACATGAGCACATATGCATTTGTTTGTGTAAGTGTTTGTATAAGTGGAGGAAGCCAGTTAAACCATGCTTCCTCAGTCTTATTGGTTAGTTGGTTTTGGTCAGACAAACCAAGGGTTTTGTGACATTAGGCCAGTTGACTTAATTTCCCTGGCCCCAGTTTCTTCTTCACTTGTAAAGATTATAACCACAGTATCAATGCCATAGGGCTAATATGGGAATTAAATAAATAGTCCCATGAAGTGACTGACATCACAAATCTGGAACTCTATAATTGTTGGGTGTTAAAAAAAACAAACAAACAGTTACTAATGTAGCTACCATGACCATCGTTATTAATCCTGGAGTTTATAATTGACTTTCTGGACATAAACAGTGGACTCTGTACTGGCCCCGGCATGTTTCCTGTTAGTTTCATTTCTTCTTTCTATTTTGGCCATTTTCGTTATTGAGTCTGGCATCTGCAGCATTTAGCTTTGCATGGATTGCAGACATGACACACAGGTCTCTCGGGCCTTGTCTAAGTGGCCAGTGAGACTGCTCGAGACAGAAGGCGCTGCCATGGGTGTCCAGGCCTTGCTGGCTAGGGTCTTATCTTGGGATTTTCTCTGACAGAATCTGGGACACTGCTCTCTCTTCATAGCCTGAAAACTTCCACTGGAGTTTCCAGTTCCTTGACTTTTCCACATTAAATCCTTTAGAAACCAAACCAGCTTTCTTTCACCCTTCCTCCCCTACCTTCCTCCTCTAGGGCCCGTCCCTGTTTCTGACAATGATTTCATGATCAGCCTGAATTCTGACTCATCCTCTCTGTGCTTCATTCACGCTCAGTCACCCGCCACACCCTCCGGCCTTCCCTTGTTTCAGTTCTACCTGTGTTCCTCTCTTCCACACCATCCGAGGTAGCTCCTCGCTTTCCCATCTTTCCTATGGTGTCTGAGCTACATCCCTCCGTAAGGCAGGTGGTTTAGCCTAAAGAACTCCCAAAGCTCTCCTCAGCCCTGAGCTCTGGGACCCTGTAAGCCCGGGAGGCCATTTCTGGCACGTGCCTCACGTGTTTCTTAAGCTACTGTGTTCTTCCTTGACCCTCAAGAAATACGTCTGACGTGTTCAGAAGCTGGCTCCAGAAGTCTGGTTCCAACTGCCAGTTACCAGGTGCCTTAGGGTCCCAAAGGAGTGAGATGTTATGTCTCGAGGATGAGAAGAAAGGGCTAAGGAGATGCGGGTGTGTGTGTGTGTGTGTGTGATCAGACACCCTTGTTATCTATCCTTTAATACTTTCTTAGCCAGCTATGCAAATCTCCTGCAGTGTTTATGAGACACGGATTTGCTGTGATCCTCACTCAGCCAGTGCGGCATCCCCTAGGCTATGAGCACCCATCAGCCTTTGAAGAGTAGATTTTGAGAGTGCAATCTTTTTTTTTTTTTTTTTTAAGAGTTTTGCCCAGCACTATTATAAATCAATTCCATATTTTCCCTCCCACTTTGATCTTATCGAGATCTCGGGAAATGGCTTATCTGATTTTATGTAAAGGATCCAGGCCTACCCTGTACTAAGTGGGGTGTTCAAGGCTGATCCCAGATCCTGCCTCTGAACTCAGAGACCTTCCAAGGCTCTACTGGAGGGTCACAGGTGCCAGGGTGCTCTCTCAGGCACCTGTGACACTGGGCTTAGGGTTACACTTCAGTAACTCCTCCTTATTTTTGTGTATTTCCTCCCTTTCATTTGGACAAAATACATACAACAGTGAACTCATTTTTAAGTGCACAGTGAACTCACCTTTAAGTGTATAGTGAGCTCATTTTTATTGTACAGTGAACTCATTTTTAAGTGCCCAGTGAAGTCATCTTTTAGTGTATAGTGAACTCATTTTCAGTGTACAGTGAACTCATCTTTAAGTGCCCAGTGAAGTCATCTTTTAGTGTATAGTGAACTCATTTTCAGTGTACAGTGAACTCAGTAGCATTGGGTGCATTCATAACCTTGTGCATCTGCCACCGCCATCCATGCCCACAACTTGTCGTCATGTTGCAAATCTGGACTCCATACTCATTAAACAGTAGGTTCCCAGTGCCCTTCCACCCGGAAACCGCCTACTTCAAGTCTTCTCTAGGAACCTCAATACCTGGAATCACACCACAGTGTTTGCCTTTCTGTGCCTGACTTACTTAGTTTAACGGTCAAGGTTCACCTGTGCTGCGGCAGGCCATCCTGGTTTAATTACCTGGTGTGTGGGGAAGTGGCACTTCCTTTGGAGGCGGCCTTGCTTCTCTCTGTTGGCTATGTCGGATTTTGATGCGGATTTTCACTCCACAGCTTTGCTGGATTTCCTAAGTCCCCAGTGAAGGACCACATACACAGTTGTGTGGGGGGGGGGGATTGGGGAGGGGACATAAAGAGAATGACATCTGTCACTCCAGAAATGTAACCTGACAGGGAGGGGTGTGTGTGAAATCCCAGCCCTCCTCTCAGAAGTCCCTCCAAAGGAGTAGGACTACCTGAAATGTGACACTGGGCTGTCTTCTAGGTCCACGTGTTCTCTAAGCTCCCCAGTGTTGTAGCATGCCTGCTTGCCTACATAGAGACATCGTGTCTATGGCAAAGCACTGAGGCCTGCCTTTCCAGAACACGAGAGACAGCTTTCAAGCCCCCCCCCCCCATGTAGGACAGCTGAGACCAGAAAGGCAGAGTCACCTGTGCAAGTTAGTGCCAGTAAAGCCGCTTCTAACACTCACACCTCCATGCTGCTTGTGATGAAGAGGAAAAGTAGGGCATGCATTATCTTCTCTGCTCCCTCTCTCCCTGAGTGATGTGCTGGCTTAGGCAGTGTTCCAAACATGTCCCAGACAGCTGTTTTAAAAACCTAAAAAGGGGGGAGGAGGGGCTGGAGAGATGGCTCAGTGGTTAAGAGCACGTCTGCTCTTCCAGAGGTCCTGAGTTCAAGTCCCAGCAACCACATGGTGGCTCATAACCATCTATCATGAGATCTGGTTCCCTCTTCTGGTGTACAGGTGTACATGCAGGCAGAACATTGTATATATAGTAAAATAAAAATCTTTATTTAAAAAAAAAAAAACCTAAAAGGATGGGTTGGAAAGTTGTCCCAGTGGTTAAGAGCACTTGTGGCTATGAAGGACTGGGGTTTGAGTCCCAGCACCCACATGGAGGTTTACCATCTCCTCAGGCACAAGGCACACAAGTAGCACATGGGCATACAGATGTGCATGCAGCAAAACACTTACACACATAACATAAGTTAAAAAAAAATAATCAAAAGGGAGCCTGTCCACTTGTTAGAAACCTCCATGAAACCAGACTCAGGTGTAATTTGGGATATTGCGTATCTTCAAGCCTACACTTGAAGTCCACTGACTCAGGTGTGAGTGGTAACACACTGATGGGTCTTACAGTGACTGAGCCTCCAGTGGCTCCCACTGTCTGAGGCTAAAGTTATAATTACAAAGAGCAGAGCTGGCCTTACCTGCAGGCCAGGTACGCATCGCCAGTGCTGTGTAATTCAGGAGGCGCCCTGGAAAAATGTCTTCGCTAATGCTGGAAAGAGAATTCACATTGGTTGGAATCAGGCGGACCCAGGTCTGGCTACCTAATTAGCTCACTAATTAGTCTTTGAAAGGACACTAGATCTATTTAACCTTGGCTCTTTCATCTGGAATATAGAAGTAGTGCTGTCTGCTAATAATACATAGCATGTAACAGGGACACTGTAACACTGAATACGTAAAACCATCAACAGGAATGTCCTCTTCCTGAATATGTAAAACCATCAGTGGGAATGTCCTCCTCATCCAAATAAACACTGGTCTCAACCTCCCTGATGCACTTAATTGGGTCCTTAGAGCCGTCCACATGAGATGACAGTATCTGAGGTTCTGCTTCAGAAACAAGTGCAGTAGTTATTATGGACCCAAGCTGCTCTGACACCAGCACCAGTCAGGAACCCATTGCTCTGACAGCTAGCTTGGACCCAGAATAGGATGCTATCCTCCTGCCTCCAGCACAGAGATCATTTAGTGAACAAGGATTACGATTGAATGAATGGGGCATGGTGTGAGTAAGGAGGTCAGAGGTGGAGACATGCCCAAGTGGACAGAGTTCCCGGGGGTGGGGGGAAGGCAATACCAAGTGCACAGAGTTCCGGGGGAAGGGAGGCTATGCCAAGTGGACAGAGTTCTCAGGGGGGCGGGGGAGGCTATGCCTGTGGGTGTTAAAACAGAAGACGAGGAACCTAAGCTTAGACATAGAATGAGTGCCTTCCTGTGTCCCCGCAGATACTTTAAATTAGCAGCTCTCAACCCATTTGGGGGACAAATGAGCCTTTCACAAGGGTCGCCTAAGACTATTGGAAAACACAGGCATTTACATTATGATTCATAGCAGTAGAAAAATTACAGTTATGAAGTGGCAGTAAAAATAATTTTATGTCTGGGGGTCACCCACAACAGCAGTAGGAAGGTTGAGAACCACAGCTTTAAACTTTACTTGAGAGCTACACCTATCAGTGCCAACCTGTAATTCTCTGTACTCAAAAGGCTAAGGCAGAAGACTCACAGGTTCAAGGCCATCCTGGGAAACTCAGAAAGACCCTGTTTCGGAATAAAAGGTAAAAGGACGGGCTAGGGATCTAACTTAGTGACAGAGTAGTTAGCCAGCATGAGCAAGGCCCTCAACCAAATCCCCACTACTGAAAACAAGAATAAAAGAAAAACCTATACTTGGTTCAGGTGCAAAAATATGTAGAGGAGGAATAAGGTTTGTATTTTAAATACAAAAATGTGCGTGTGCAACTCTGGTGCCTCATATTCGACCATGTCCCCGGGAGGGGGAGACCTGGTGGCACTCAGAGGAAGGATAGCAGGTTACCAAGAAGAGACTTGATACCCTATGAGCATATACAGGGGGAGGAAATCCCTCTCAGGAACAGTCATAGGGGAGGGGAATAAGGGAAAATGGGAGGGAGGGAAGAACGGGAGGATACAAGGGATGGGATAACCATTGAGATGTAACAAGAATAAATTAATAACAAATTTTTAAAAATGTGCGTGCGCACACACACACACACACACACGGTACTGGACAAACCAAGAGACAAGAAATAACTTTGTGTGTGTGTCTGCATGTGTGTGTGTGTGTGTGTGTGTGTGTGTGTAATAGACTCAAACACAAACATATACTTTCTTTTTAAAATTATCCTTTGTGTATGCGTTTTGCCTCCGTGTACGCCTGTGCATCCTGTGCATGCCTCGTGCCCAAGAGGCCAGAAGAGGGTCTCAGACCCTGTGCCTCTGGAATTGCAGACAGTTATGAGCATTCATGTGGGCACTAGAGTCGAACCTGGGTCCTGTACAAGAGCAGCCAGCACTCTTAACCATGGGTCATCTCTCTGTCCTTGGATAAGTATATTTTCAAAAAGGAAATGGAAAGCCAAACATGGTGATTCGCAGCTGTAGCCCCCACACTAGACAGGGTGAGGCCAATAGAGAATTCAAGGTCGCCATGATCTACAAGGTCATTTCCAGGCCTGATTGAGTTTTATAAGGTCTTGTCTCAACAAGACAACCAAAATACAGGGGGGAAAAAAAAAAGAAAGAAAGAAAAAGAAAAGAAGATGAAAAATGGAATGCTAAATTCTTAGAAAGTTAAATTCTTCATATGTGTGATTTGTAAAGTTTTTAGTTTTTTTAATATGTTTTATTAATTTATTCATATTACATCTCAGTTGTTATCCCCTCCCTTGTATCCTCCCATTCCTCTTTCTCTCCCTTTTCCCCTTACTCCCCTCTCCTATGACTGTGACTGAGGGGGACCTCCTCCCCCTGTATATGCTCATAGGGTATCAAGTCTTGTCTTGGTAGCCTGCTATCCTTCCTCTGAGTGCCACCAGGCCCTCCCCCTCCAGGGATGTGGTCAAATATGGGGCACCAGAGTTCGTGTGAAAGTCAGACCCCAAAGGTTTTATTTTTAAGCATGTATTAATTGTATTAACTGATGGAGAATTTGCAGCTCTACGCATATCCACATTCAAAGATCTTACAGTTGCCATGCCAACCCCAGATGGCTGGGCTTATGCACCTAGTGCTTGATTTTAGGGTGAATGTTGTCACTTGTTAAAATGATACAGCCCTTCTGGGAGTGAACGCTATGGGAAGAGCCTTGCCAGAAAGTGCTAATGCCTTACATTTAATCCTCCTTAACACAATCTCTCTCTCTCTCTCTCTCTCTCTCTCTCTCCTCTCTCAGTCCTCTCTCCCTCATCTCCTCCTCTCTCTCTACTCGCTCTCTCTCATCACACACACACAACACACACACACACCACACACACAACTAAAACAAAAGCTATTCATTGAATGCCTCGGAAAATAATATGCTTTAAAACTGTTACTGACTGATCAAATGTTTTCAGGACATAGGAAAACCTATTCTTCAAAATTGCTCTCTACTCCTAACAATGTTTTAGGGTTTTAGCTACAGAAGTGGATGCACAGTGGAGCAGGTGGCAAAACTGTGGGATACCATGTGGTCACAGGCAAGATTCTTTTTCTTCATTTGAGCCAATTAAATTTTGTTTATGTTAGCATATTAACCAAATATAATATGGGTTCCATTTTGAGGTTTACACACACACACACACACACACACACACACACACACACACACACTGCATTTTGATCATGAGTTAACTTAAATATTTTTCTCAACATATATAGTTATATAAAATGAGAGGATTCATTCTGAGCTGTTCAAGCCCTCCATTACCCAATAAGTCAGTTTTTTTTTTTAAATGACACTCTCAAATTCTTTAAGTATGTTCATTTCCTAGAAAAACATTTCCAGAACCTTCAGACAGCAGGTTTGAATGACTTCTTGGCAACTTGCTTTACTAAAAAAAATTTTCTGGCTGCTTTAGTTTAGAAACCCTGGGGTTTTGTTGTTGTTGTGTTTTAGGTTTTGTTACCCTTGTCATTTGTTTTGTTTTTATTTTTGTGGTGGTGTTTTGCAGGAAATGGGAAGGCTAGGCATGCCAAACTTCATTAGACAGCACCTGGTAGAAAACAGTTGCATGTATGAGAGTTAAGTAACATAAGTGGCTCACCCAAGGGCCACCCTCTCCCTGGACACAGAAGCCTCCTATAATTATTTGCCTGCCTCATGGAGAGTTTTTACCCCCTTCCATGCAGTATGGGTGATAAAAGTCAAGGGCAGCAGGGTCCCTATGTGCTTAGAGAACAGAAAAAGCTGTAGCCCTGTAGGCAGCAAGGGCTTCTAGCCACTGAAATCAGGAAGAGGAAGAACCATGGCAATTCTTGTGGTCACATCAAGTGGCAGATCTTCTAAGAACATTCTGAAGTCAGGATAGCACAGGTTTTTGGTCAGCCCATCTATCCCAATGTGGAGAGTCCCCAGCCCACTCTCTGCCCCTGACAGGGTAAATGGGACCAGGACTTAAAATATGATAGTGGATGTTTGTAGAATCATTCCTGTTCATGGTTGTACCAAGTCCAGCCCAATTTCTGTCTGCCTTTCACCCAGCTCAGCAGCTGGGTGACCACCCAGCAACCACCAGCAAATATTTGCAGATGTCAGTGGGAAACTAGAGACGGGGCAGGATGCTTGAAACTTTTGTGATCTACTTTCCATGGTTAGTGGCTGTTAGCTGTGAGGTGTTTTGTCAGGCAGACGAGGGCCCTATGCTCCAGACTCCAACAGGGCCTTTCTGCCTAGGCCACGGAGTAATGGCGGAGCTCTTCTTCAAGCTGCTCTGCTCAACCACTAACCAACATGTTCCACACCTGGAGAGCCTCACAACATGCCTGTCTAGTAATCAAACGCCCACCCTCTCTCCTTCCCCTCCCACTGCCATCTGTCCCTTCCTTTTGCTTTCTGCGCCTCCCTAAAGGCTGAGATGCACTAAGAACTCATGCTCCCCTCCAGCAAAATGCTTGACTTGGAAGCCAATAACAGGGCAGGGAAGGGGACACCTGTGTCCCAATATGGCGTTGGGCAGGTACAGGGACTGTGTGCCATCTTCAAGGACAGGAAGGAAGTTGGCCATAAAGGCCCATGGCAAAGGTGGTCACCCCTCCCCAGAACAGGGCCAAGTTGCATAATAAATCAGTGTTCCATGCAGATGGGGCAGAGATTATGCACCTCGGAATTATACTTCATTTTGTATCCCATCTCTGACCAGAGATAGGACTAGACAATTCCTCAATTTCTCTGACCAAATGTTCTAATCTCTGTAAATGGGATCCCACAGTGGTATGAATATGCGTTACCTCACAGCAGACATAAAAATGGTTAAGAATGTTTTCTGTCACAATAGAAAATTCAATAACAACAGGAGTTACCCCAGGGAGGTTGTGATACATGCATACCTGGTGCATAATATATAACAAATGCCTAGGGTTCCTTTTGTTCCAGTTACTTCTCCAAGGTTTGGTGCTGGCCTGAGGTGGGTCAGTCTTTCAGCCTATCTTCTGCCCGGTCTGTGTTTCTGTCAGGGTTCTGGGCTGTGGCCCAGGAAGGAAAAAGTGCCTTGTTCCCATAGGAGAGCATATATCCCAGCCCGAGGCCTGAGCCAGGTGGGAAAGAATAGGGAGAGAGAGGCGTGGCCGAAAGAAACAAAACAATCTTCTAACTAAGCTGGCCCTGGGACAGTCACTAAATCTCTAGAGAACCTCATTCTCTCTCCCACGGACAAGAGGAGGCTGACCCATAACATCCCCAGAGTATCTGCCACTTCTCCGTTTCTGTGAGTTCATAGACTAAATGACGAGCCTAAATTTCAAAGCCAGACAGTCCTGGAACAGCAAGGGGCTCTTTCTGGGCCTCAGTATTTGCATCTATAAAGTGGAAGGGAAGCACTCACACACCCCTAGCAGCCATGGAAGGGACCATCGCAGTGCCTCACCAGTTGTGCCTTGTTGTTTCGAAGGAAGGGTGCTGAATTCACAATGCTAAATATAACACCTACGATGCCACCAGAAGGTCAAGTGGGAGGAGGTGGGGAAGTTGAGACAGGACAAGGAGTATGGAGGAAGGAGGCTGGCCCTCTGGGGGGGTGGGGACAATAGGCTAGACATCAAGGGGGGTGGGTGAGGGTGGGGCGGCGGGGGAAAGAAGGAAGCCATCGGGGGGGACGTCTGTGGCATGCAAATAGCAGAACAGTTGGTAGAATTCTGCTTCAGAATGGTGCGTCAAGGAGCCAGCGATGAGACACGTAAGACAGAAGTTAGCCAAGAGAAGATATACAGGACTCAGAGAATGAGTCCTTGGATTCTTTTCTTGCATCTTTGCTCTGATTTTGCAGGGCCCAGAGGATTTGGACATGCCATAAAGTAGGGAAGGATCCTGTTTCTGCCTTAAGGAGGGTAGGATTTGTATTCAGTTCAACTCTGGATTCCAAGCGTGGCTAACACCTTGAATTGTGAGGAAAAAAAAAAAAAAAAAAAAGACAAACAACAAATAACAGCAAAACCAAATCATGACATCCAGCTTTAAAGATCAGTCTGAAAAAGAAGCAAATAATATCTTGAGTAAAATTTATTAAAAAAAAAAAAAAAAGTACAAAAGAACATTGAAAATTTAAATGTGGGCCAGGAGATGGCTTGTCAGTCAAACACCAGCCGTGCAAACCTAAGGACCAGAGTTCAGATACCCAGAGCCACGTAAAGGCCCAGTGGGCATAGTTGCACCCCCCCCCCACTGTAGTCCCAGCCTTGGAAGGTACTTAGGTTCAGCTCAGCTCAGGTGGCAGGGCAAGCCTCACAGCTTTTGAAGCGTGAAATCCATGAACTGGAACCAGGGCTGAGCGAGCCAGGTGAGAGGGGAGGACTGCATCTGCTCTTTGCAGGATTTGTTCCTTTGAGACTGTGCTAATCCGAAGACAAGACCACAAAGGGATTTTCTTTGATCTGGTTGCTTTGCATTAAGTCTTTTGTGGGAAGCAAGAAGTGGAGGAAATGCCAATAATACGTGTCCCTTCTCTACAATCCAGAGTGCAGTGTGAGCTGAAAGAAAAGCAAGATGAACTCACACACACACACACACACACACACACCTATACAAATTTTGATATGCTTTAGAAAATATGCTTGTAGCAAATGGTGCCATTTTTCAAATCATCTTCTCTATCTAATGAAAGCTAATGGGGCCTGGATCTTGTAAAGTGTGAACTCTCTTGCACTACTTCCTGCTTGATGACCACGCACAGCGCAGTTCAGCTGCGTTCCCCAAGGCTCCTCACCTCAGTGTTCCACGAACTGTCCTTCCAGAATTTGTCCACCCTCAAATGCTTGGGGATGTTCTGGGGGGGGGGGAGGTGTCAGCTGGCTCTGTATGGTTCCTCCTGATGTGCTTTCACAGACCGATCCCCAGGGCGTAGGGGTGGAGAGGTGGGGTGCATGAAGCTTTCCTACCCTGATAATGCTGTCTGAGGGTCTCCACTCCAGCCACACATTGGAAACACTTGAGAGGCAAGCACTCCGGGTTCGGTGTCTGGAGTGAGGCCTAGGGGAATCAGGATGATTAAAAATTCTGCGTGATTCCACTCCAAGCTTAGTTAAAGCCACTTCTCTAGCTTAGCCTCTCTTCCATAGAGATGTTGTACAGTTGCCCACGCACTCACTGAGGGAAGCCAGGTTGATGCGTGATGTCTGTGGCCTTGTGGTTTATGGGTTGACACTGCTGCTCTGATACCCAGCAGGCGAGAATCGTCCCTGCAGGTGTACTTGTTGAACGTGGGTAAAGAAGAAGGCAGGCCACCAGCAGCCACCTGCAGCCACAATTCTCCCCTCCTGCTTTTTCTTCCATGTTTAAGGAAGACAGGGTCAGTGTGCTGGACTGAAACAGAAGCCTGGGCACTTTCTGTTTGCTGGCAAATGAGGCACTACCTCACTCTAGCTAGAATGGCCGTTATCAATATGACATAGGATTACAAGGGTGTGGAGAAATGAGAACACACATATAGTGGAAATATACTTTTGATAGTATTATGGAAAGCAGTATGGACATCCCCGCCCAATATCAGAAAAATAGAACTACCACATGACCCAGCAATCCCACCACCTGGCATGTGCTGAAGGAAATGAAGGCATTTGTGGGGAGACAGCCGGATCCCACACTTATTGCAGAGCAACCCATAGGAGCAAAGAGATAGAAACAACCTCAGCATCCACAACCAGTGAACAGAAAAATAAAGCATGATACAAGTGGTAGAATATTATTCAGTCATTAAAAACATAATGGGCAGGAAGAGCGATGGGGAAAGATTTATCAATAACAAATTACAGGGAGGTCCCCCCTTTTATTGAAATAGATTCCCCCATACAATATAATTATGGTCTCCCTCCCCCAACTCCTCCCAGATCCTCTTCGCTTTCCACCCACTCAAATCTGCACCCTTTCTTTCTCTCTCTCACTCTGAGAAATAGGCATCCAGGGCTGGAGACATGGTTGGAAGTTAAGAACACTAGCTGCTCTTCCAGAGGTCCTGAGTTTCCAGTCCCAGCAACCACATGGCTCATAACCATTTATACTGAGATCTGATGCCCTCTTCTGGCCTGCAGGCACACATGCAGGCAAAATATTGTATATATAATAAATAAATAAATTTTTAAAAAAGAAAACAGGCATCTAAAAAAAATTAAGAAGAAATGAAATAAAATAAAAACCAGCATAGGCAAACAACAGAAAAAAACAAACAAACAAACCAACAAAAAAAAAAAACAAAGAGAAAGCACATAAAACATACATAGACACGGAGACACACACATTTACACACACAGAAATCTCATAAAACACAAAATCAGAAACCATCATATATAAGCAAAAAAACAAAAAAACAAAAACAAAAACAAAAAAACAAAAACCTTTAAGGCACAAAAGTGTGCAGACAAAGTATAAGACAAAACTTCCCAAAATACCATTGAGTTCGTTTTTGTGTTCTCCGTCTCCTATTGGCCCAGGACCAGCCCTGTGGTTAATTGCAGTTTGATAGCACAAGTAAGGTCTGATAGTCTAGGGAAAGGAATTGTGTTTCTAATCACAGTGAAAGGATAATTGAGGGGATCTGTAACATCTGGTCTAACGTGAACCCTGTACAACGTACACATGTACTGAAATGCTACATGGACCCCCATAAATACATTCAACCTTTCTGTGCCAGTTGAAATAAAAATATTTTTATTTTTAATTGACTCAAAGATTGAACATGTTTATGGGGCATCATCTGCACATACACATTTGTTAGATATAAATTGCAAGGTCAAGGATGGCTTTAATTGTATACATTAGATGTTTCTATGCACTAACTTTGACAGCATGAATGGCTGTTCAATGGAATATTACCAGTGGAGACCAGAATTAAGAGAGGCATTTTTAGTGCTGTTTCCATAGTAACTTCCACAGGATCATGTATATAGTCACGTGTACTAAACGGATCTACTATTACAGAACCTTATAGATGTTTTTTCCACTGTCCATCCTTCAAGCTTGTCAACACCATTGAACTTTTATCATGGCAGCAACTTTCCCATCTCCACAGTGTCATGTACACAGTTGGAATCAGATAATACATAAACCTCTTGAATTGGCTTTAAAAAAACTTGGCATATGTTTCAATATAAAATAGTCATTGGCCACTCTCCATCAAGAGGGAAGTCAGGGCAGGAAGGGAAGGCAGGAACTAAGACAGAGGTCATGGAGGAATGCTGCTTACTGCCTTGCTCCTCATGGCTACCTTAGCCTGCTTTCTTTTTTTTTTTTTTTTAATATATTTTATTAATTTATTCATATTACATCTCAATTGTTATCCCCTCCCTTGTATTAGCCTGCTTTCTTATAGGCCCCAGGAGCATGGCTGCAGTGAGCTCAACCCTTCCACAGCCATTATCAATCAAGAAAATACCCCCACAGGCCAGTGTGTGGTGGGGACATTTTCTCGGTTGAGGTTCCCTCATCCCATATGCCTCTAGTGTGGTTCACGTTGCCGTAAAGCTGTTTCATGCCTTGCTTCCGAGTTACATTCCCAGACCCAGAATTCTTCATCCGGCGATGGGTACGGAACCTGCACGGGTCTTGCTACCACGAGGCATTGCCGGCTTCGGCCGTTCGAGTTACAGGGCCCAGTGTCACTATCTCTGTTAGTGACTTCTAGAATACACTTTAGGAATGACAAAGTTGCCCTGGCAGTAGGGTGTGGCCCAAACAGGTCCAGCATCCTTTGTTGATGAAGGTGAATACATATTTGCAAAAGTCAGCCTAGATGTTAACAGTTTGTGGTTTTTTGTTTTGTTTTTTTTTTTGTTTTGTTTTTTTTTTTTTTTTACAGACAGCTTCAAAAGATGGTCCACGATATTAAGAACAACGAAGGCGGAATAATGGACAAAATAAAAAAGTAAGTTACTCGGTCCACGCTGAGTGGAGACCAAAGCTCTGTCAGTGAGTGAGGCCCACGCCACCCCTCTCCCTCTTACTATGGGCAGGAAGCCATGGTGGCTAGGTCCTCATGTTGGAAACAGGTAAGTGAGTGAAGTGGAACTCAGGGATCTACAGTTTTCATCTCTCTGAAGAGGTGTGCTGGGTCTACTCCAGACACCCACCAGGAAAACCACTTGGATGACTATGGAGCTGAGACCCAGGTACAAAACTGGAGAAGCCAATACGAGCGCAGGAAGCTCAGCCTGGCTCACTCAGCCTCCTTGTCTACGTACTGTTGAAGCTAGCATGCCTTGCTTTTTTTGTGATGCCATATCTCTGGTCTACAGTTTGGTTTCTGCTTTTTTAATCGGTGTCTTAAAATTGTGTTTCAATGAGTTCTTGAAGAAGCAAAGCCAGAGTCCTATGCATCAAAAGCCCTTAATTTAAAACAAACAATAGAAATTAGGCTGGGTGTGATTACACACAAGTGAAATCCCAACTGTTTAAGAATTTAACTCAATCTTAAAGCATTTACAGGGTCCTAGCATTGTATAGGACCCTGGATTTATTCACACACACACACACACACACACACACACACACACACACACCACAGAAATCGTACATATTTCTTGTATTTACCACTCAAAATCTAAGTCAAGATGAAAAGAGAAATAGTAATTTGTCTTGTCATCTGAGATAGTCTCACTATGTAGCCCTGGGTGGCTTTTGACTCACTATGCAGACCAGACTGGCCTCGAACTCACAGAGACACACCTGCCTCTGCCTCCTGGGTGAGTGCTAGGATTAAATGTGTTAGCTACAGCACTCTGCCTAGTGTTCAGTTTTTAAATTTGCTTTTTTTTTTTTTTTAATTAATGTAATGTTTTATCATGGGAAAAAAATCACAGAATTTGAAATGTACCGGGACTGCTCACTTCCTCATATCCCCACTTTAATCCATTCCCCCCAAGTAGGCATCATCCTGGTGAGTCATGTGCATGCACACCTGTTGCACACTTACACCAGGCACGCACATGCCAA
>NW_026131877.1:0-49033 GCF_903995435.1 Acomys russatus | reverse complement strand
TATCGTTAAGAGTTTCATCATCTAAGTTTGTACATGATATTGGTATGTTGTCATTTGTACATACTAGATGTGTCCAATCACCCATATCCTGAATTGTATCTGTCAGTTGTTGGTGCTAATCGAGAGTTTCAGTTAATTTGGTTATTGGCAAGTGTGGATACACAAAAGTGCCCCTAAACTGTAACATTCTTCTTGTGGGATGTATACTGGCGTATTATTCATTTGGGTGAACAAGAAGTGATCCAGTGGAGTAAGCCATTTACTTTTGGCTGACTCCCACGGGTCTAATTTATGTTCCCATCTTTGTGGAATGGGTCTGGTGTGGTATGCATTGAATGCATTATCTAAAAATATTTGTAATACATGTATGGTGCATATTCCTTCTTCACAGAATGATTCTTCTGTTGGATTAATTAAAGTTTGGAACTCAGGTGTTCTTCTTCCGAATCCTGTGGTGAAGAGTGTGTCTAATTCCCTGGTCATTCTGTCAATTGTCATTTTATATTGTAAACACATCATTGTGTTGTGATTTTGTGTTACCTGTAAGTTTAGCCAGTCTTCCTTTGCAGCAAATTCATTTTTGATTATCTCTATTTCTGCTCTCATTTGTTGGTTTAATACATTTAGGGCATCAATGGAATTGGAGATTGCTGCTAAGGCTTCCGAAGTTTTCCTATTTACCTGTTGTATGTGCATGATTTCTGCTTTAATGGGTTCTACTATTGCTGCTGATACACCTCCACCCATAATACCTCCCATTATTGCTCCTGCCAGTACTGCTCCCAAGTACCAAGAATTGTAGAGGTTTTCTGCCCGCTTTAATAGGTGTAGTATATTGTAGTCTGTGAACTCTGTCATTATAGAGCTACAATAGATTTTTGGTGGTTGAATTATTCAAGTCTACTTTCATTGCTATCTTCCTTACTTTTGGAAAAGTATTACTTTGGCTGGGCTACTTAGGTCTGGCACAATCATTGGGCTTCTATCACCTGTAGGCATTGTACTGGGTGGTGGGTATATATAGCTTTGGGGGAAGTGTGCTGAATATAATTTAAATTCATCATTTCCTTTTATAACTGAGCCTCTGTACATTAATTTACCTTCATGAGGTGTTCTGTCAGGCCATGTATTATGTGTGTAATGTAAATAAGTTACTTCGTCCCAATCAATTAATCCTGTTTGATTCATTCCCTTTGGTTTGTGTGCAATCCATTCTACTTGTTCCCATTCATCATATTGTGGATTTATTTGACCACGATGAAAAGTAGTATGGGAAGCCAGTGTGGTAAAATTCTGATCTTGATGTAGGGGTCATAAACAAAGTTTTAAACCACAAAGGGTTTTGTTAATTCCTGTATGTAAATTACTATGGTGTATTATAATCAAAATTTATTCCTCCTTCTGATCTTCCTTGGACCATTTGTAATATTGGCATTGGCTGAAGTTCTGCTATTAATGGTAGTTGTATGTTATGTTTCGTAGGCATCTGTTATATTTATTATTGCTGTTTGCTTCTTTTTCCCAAATACAGTAATATTTTTACTGGCCTAAAAATTGTCCCATTATTGTTTCTATATCATATGGTATTGGATATTCATCTTAATCCTGAAGCTTGATATACACAAAGGTGTATAAATCTTTCATGTTTATAAAATCTTTATTATTATTTAATGGGTCTTTAATCTATGAGCTGTATTAGACATGTTAAAGGTAATATGATAAGGTAATTCTGTACCATTATATATCCAAACTGAGGAAGTATTATAAAAATTGTCTGTATTATTTAATATTAATACTGTAGAATTTGCAAGGGTCGATGTATAATAAGATGTTATATTGACCATTGGTATTTTAATTTCTATACTTCCTTCTTGTTTGTTATCTGATTTTGAAATGGATTTACCATGCATGTCTGGTATGCATGCCATATTAATGGACATTTATTATTATCACATGTATTATTATAATTTTGAATGTTGGACTGCATAAATGTGATGGTCTAATACATTGTGGTCTCTATCTCTTTGTCTATTTATTGTCCATGGTTGGGGAAGAATTTCAGTCAAAATTAGTGGCATTCTCCAATGATCTACTCCTAGTGGTAAAATTTTTTTCCATTCTTCCCATTTCAAAGGTTCTCCATTTACCTGTGGAATTTTAAAATTATACGGTATATTCATTTTTAGATCTATATGATTTATTCCATATTTGTCTCCATTCATATTTATAGGGTAGAGACTTCCATAAAATGGTAAGTTTGGAAAGTCTGCTACACATAATATGTTGGAGCTTGTTATATTTGTGTTGTTAATTTGTTTAATAAATGAATTTGGACAACGATTTCCCCATGGTTTCGGGAGAGGTGGTATTCCACTTTTAACTAATTCTGGTTCTAATTTTCTTTAACTATTTCACAATTTCTATTAAGTTCTTTTGATGGATTGCATGTTGTTGTTGTTGTTTGTTCTGTGCTGGTGGTTTCCTCCTCATATTCCTCATCATTATATTCATAATTTTGCTCCTCCAATGCTTTTGTTGTTTTATTATACCAATATCCAGGTAGGTTGGCCCACGTACTTGAGAATAATGGTGAAAACCAAGTTCTTGCATAAGTTGTGTTCATGGCCATTCCGCAAGTGAAAGTTTCAAATAGTTTATCACTTGCATAAAAGTCATAATACTGGATGGCCATTGTTCTGTATTTGTTATTAACTTTAAGTGTAATGGTTTTTAAATTTGTCCAGGATTTCCAGGCTGTGGAATATATTGCCATATGGCTGGTTTTGTTTCCCCAAAATTCTATCCAGTGACATTTTAGGGGATTTTGTTCCTCTAGATCTGTGGCATTCATGGTCATATCCATCATAAAGGTTTTATGATGGTATGATGCTCCCACTGCCATTGAATATTGTTCACAGCCAGAATACCATTGATATTCAATACAGTAAGAGTATTTCTGCCAAAAACTATTAAATCTATGGTGACATGTGTCCAGTCCCCTAAAATCCTTCCGTATTCTGGGAATCTATTTGTTATATTGTATGTTTCTCTTGTTTTAAATTTAATTGGTATTGTGATGGTAGCAGCCATAGAGCCAGCAGTAGTAGTAGTAGAAGAACCTCCATCAGCATATGCTGGTGTTATGCAGATCAATATAAGTATCAATTTAAAAAATGTAACCAACATACTGTATAATTTACTGCTTTTGCAGCCCCATGCATTACAAATGTTTTGTGTGTTGTGTATTCCCATTGCCAACTTTGTTCGCAGAGGTTTAGTAGAGCATCCAGGATCGGGAAAATCATCCATATATTATTGCCATGGACATTAGGAATAACATCATTGCTTTCATTAGTTTGTTCCATGACCACATAATTTATGCTAAATTTTCTAATTTTGCCAAACGTAAATCTCCCTTACCTTGTGTAATCCAAAGGTTGTTTCCCGGTACTGGGCCCACTATTTCTGCTTTGGCAATTGAGTTGTCCTTATTATTTTTGTGGTTGCACAGCTGTGGTCTATTGATTTTTCTGTCTTCTTCCTGTGGATATTTTATATCTATATTTAGTTTTATTACTTCTTGTAATGGGCTGTCCTATTAAGTCTTGGTCTTGAATTTAATTCTAAAATGGACCAATTTAATGCTTTTTGTAATGGTTCCTTATGTCTATGTATTAATTGTGTTTTTAACAATCCATTAAATCTTTCTATTGCACCAGCTGCTGTGGGATTATATGGTTGGTGGAAATCCCACATGATACCTAGTAGTCTGGCTGTTTTTTGTGTTATTTTTCCTGTAAAATGTGAGCCTTGATCTGACTGAATGGTTTGTGGTACGCCATACTGTGCACACCATTGTAAAAGTGTGAGTATGCATGTTTGTTGATCGGGTTTGTTTCCTGCTTTTGCTAGTCCTAGGCCTGTTGTTGCATCTACCATGGTACAAGCATATCGATTTTTAAAATTCTTAAGTGGTCCTATAAAATCAATTTGGACCAGGTAATTAAAACCTGCTCCGAAACCAATGTTTCCATGATAATTATGATTAAAACGTAACTTCTCATTGGGGCATTGCTCACAATTCCTTAAGGCTATTATGAATAAGGCTGCTATGAACATGGTTGAGCAAATTTTCTTGTTGTGTGCTGGAGCATCTTCTGGGTATATTCCAAGGAGTAGAGTAGCTGGGTCTTGAGGAAGCCCTATTCCCATTTTTCTGAGATAGCACCAGATAGATTTCCAAGGTGGCTGTACTAGCTTGCATTCCCACCAGCAATGAAGGAGTGTTCCTCTCTCCCCACATGCTCACCAGCATGTGGTGTCGCTTGTGGTTTTGCTCTTAGCCATTCTGATGGGAGTAAGATGGAATCTCAGAGTTGTTTTGATTTGCATTTCCCTGATGACTAAGGAGGTTGAGCATTTCTTTAAGTGTTTCTCAGCCATTTGATACTCCTCTGTTGAGAATCTCTGTTTAGTTCCAAGCCCATTTCTCAATTGGGTTATTCGGTTTTGTGGTGTTTAATTTCTTGAGTTCTTTATATATTTTGGATATTAGACCTTTGTCAGATGTAGGGTTGGTGAAGATTTTTTTCCCAGTCTGTAGGCTGTCGCTTGTTCTCTTGACAGTGTCTCCTGCCTTACAGAAACTTCTCAGCCTCATGAGGTCCATTTATAATGGTTGACATTAAGGCCTGGGCCGTTGGTGTTCTGTTCAGGAAGTTGTCTCCTGTGCCAATATGTTCCAGGCTCTTTCCACTTTTCCTCTAAGTGACTTAGTGTCTCTGGTTTTATGTTGAGGTCTTTAATCCACTTGGATTTGAGTTTTGTGCAAGGTGACAAATATGGGTCCCGTTGCATTTTTTTACACATAGACCTCCAGTTACACCAGCACCATTTGTTGAAGATGCTATCCTTTTTCCATTGAATGTATTTGGCTTCTTTGTCAAAAATCAAGTGACCATATGTGTGTGGATTCATCTCTGGGTCTTTGATTCGATTCCACTGATCAACCAGCCTGTTGCTGTGCCAATACCATGCTGTTTTAATTACTATTGCTTTATAGTACAGTTTGAGATCAGGTATGGAGATTCCTCCGGAGAACCTTTTATTGTAGAAGATTGTTTTAGCTATTCTGGGTTTTTTGTTTTTCCATATGAAGTTCAGACTTGAACTTTCAATGTCTTTAAAAAAGTGTGTAGGTATTTTGATAGGGATTGCATTGAATCTGTAGATTACTTTTGGTAGGATGGCCATTTTTACTTTGTTAATTCTCCCGATCCATGAGCAAGGAAGATTATGCCATCTTCTCAGGTCATCTTCAATCTCTTTCTTCAGAGTTTTGAAATTTTTTTCCAACAAGTCCTTCACTTGCTTAGTTAGGGTAACTCCTAGATATTTTATATTGCTTGTGGCTAATGTGAAGGGTGTGGTTTTCCTAATTTCTTCCTCTGTAAGCTTGTTATTTGTGTATAGGAAGGCTACAGACTTCTTTGAGTTAATTTTGTATCCAGCCAATTTGCTGAAGGTGTTTATCAGCTTTAGGAGTTCTCTGGTGGAATTTTGAGGGTCACTTATGTACACTATCATATCATTTGCAAATAGAGATAATTTGACTTCCTCCTTTCCCATTTGGATACCCTTGATCTCCTTTTGTTGTCTTACTGCTCTTGCTAGAAGTTCGAGTACTATATTGAAGAGATATGGAGAGAATGGGCAGCCTTGCCTTGTTCCCGATTTTGAGGAATTTCCTTGAGTATCTCACCATTTACTTTGATTTTTGCTATTGGCTTGCTGTATATAGCCTTTATTATGTTGAGGAAAGTGCCTTGTATCCCCGATCTCTCTAAAACTTTAAACATGAAGGGGTGTTGGATTTTATCAAATGCTTTCTCTGCATCCAAAGAGATGATCATGTGGTTTTTTATTTTCAGTTTGTTTATATGGTGGACTACATTGATGGATTTCCATATATTAAACCATCCCTGCATGCCTGGAATGAAGCCTACTTGGTCATGATGAATGATATCTTTGATGTGTTCCTGTATTCCTTTTGCAAGTATTTTATTTAGCATTTTTGCATCTATGTTCATAGGAGAAATTGGTCTGAAATTCTCTTTCTTTGTTGAGTCTTTGTGAGGTTTAGGTATCAATGAGACTATGGCCTCATAGAATGAATTTGGTAATGTTCCATCCATTTCTATCTTTTGGAGTTGCTTGAAGAGTGTCGGTATTAGCTCGACCTTGAAGGTCTGGTAGAATTCTGCACTGAACCCATCTGGCCCTGGGCTTTTTTTGGTTGGGAGACCATCGATGATTGTTTCTATTTCTGTAGGGGAAATGGGACTATTTAGCTTGTTTATCTGTTCTTCATTAAACTTTGGCAAGTGAAATTGATCAAGAAAATGTCCATTTCCCTTAGTTTTTCACATTTTGTGGAGTATATGCCTTCAAAGTAGGATCTTTTTTTTTTCAAAGTAGGATCTTATGATTCTTTGAATTTCTTCAGTGTCTGTGGTTATATCTCCCTTTTCATTTCTGATTTTGTCGATTTCAATACTGTCTCTCTGCCTTTTAGTTAGTTTGGCTAACGGTCTGTCTATCTTGTTGATTTTCTTAAAGAACCAACTTTTGGTTTTGTTGATTCTTTGGATTGTTTTCTTAGTTTCTAATTTGTTAATTTCAGCCCTGAGTTTGATTATTTCCAGGTGTCTACTCCTCTTGGGTGTTTCTGCTTCTTTTTTTCTAGGGCTCCCAGTTTGTGTCGTTAAGATGCTTATGTGCGCTGTTTCCAATTTCTTTTTAAAGGCACTTAGTGCTATGAATTTTCCTCTTAGCACTGCTTTCAATGTATTCCACTAATTTGGGTATGTTGTTCCTTCATTTTCTTTGAATTTCAGAACCGCCTTGATTTCTTTCTTTATTTCTTCCCTGACCCATGTGTCCTTTACCAGAGAGTTGTTTAGTTTCCCCGTACGTGTAGGCTTTTTGTTATTTCTGTTGTTGTTGAATTGCAGCCTAAGAGCATGGTGATCTGATAGGATACAAGGTATTATTTCAATCCTCTTGTATCTGTTGAGGCTTGCTTTGTGACCTACGATGTGATCAATTTTGGAGAAGGTTCCATGGGGTGCAGAGAAGAAGGTGTATTATTTCTTGTTTGGGAGAAAGGTTCTATAGATATCTGTTAGATCCATTTGACCGATGGCATTGGTTAATGATGTTATTTCTCGGCTTAGTTTCTGTTTCAATGACTTATCCTTCAGTGAGAGTTGGGTGTTGAAGTCTCCCACTATTATTGTGTGGGGATCGATGTGTGGTTTAAGCTTTTTTAGCAGATCTTTAACAAATGTGGGTGCCCTTGTATTGGGAGCATAGATGTTCAGAATTGTGATGTCATCTTGGTTGACGTTACTTTTGATGAGTATGAAGTGTCCCTCCTCATCCCTTTTGATTAATTTTGGTTGAAAGTCTATTTTGTTCGATACTAAAATGGCTACACCTGCTTGCTTCTTGTGACCATTTGATTGGAATATGTTTTCCAACCTTTTACCCTGAGGTAATGCCTATCATTATGGGTGAGATGTGTTTTTTGAATGCAGAAGAATGTTGGATCTTGTTTATGCACCCATTCAGTTAGTCTGTGTCCTTTTATTGGAGAATTGAGGCCATTGATGTTGAGAGATATTAATGACCAGTGACTGTTAAGAGTCCTAATTTTGATGTTGTTTCCAGTCGAGCGTTTGTGTAGTTGTGTTTTTGCCATGGGATAGTTATCTATTTCCTGGGTAGTTTTGGTTGTAGCCTGACCCTTTGGGATGGAGTTTTCCTTCTAGTACCTTCTGTAAAGCTGGATTTGTGGATAGGTACTGTTTGAATTTGTTTTTGTCATGGAATATTTTGTTTTCTCCATCAATGGTTATTGATAATTTTGCTGGGTAAAGTAGTCTGGCCTGGCATCTGTGGTCTCTTAGGGTTTGCAGGATCTCTGTCCAGGCCCTTCTGACTTTGATGGTCTCTGTTGAGAAGTCGGGTGTAATTCTGATAGGTTTACCTTTAAATGTTATTTGGCCCTTTTCCCTTGCAACTTTTAATATTTTTTCTTTGTTCTGCATGTTTTTTGTTTTGATTATTATGTGTCGGGCAGTTTTTCTTTTCTGGTCAATTCTATTTGGTGTTCTGTAGGCCTCTTGTATGTTTATAGGCATCTATTTTTTTAGATTGGGGAAATTTTCTTCTATGATTTTGTTGAGAATAGTTTCTGGGCCTTGGAATCTGATATCTTCTCTTTCTTCAATGCCTATTATCCTCAAATTTCTTCTTTTCATGGTGTCCTTAATCTCTTGGAAGTTTTGTGTCAGGAATTTTCCAGATTTGGCATTTTCTTTAATGGTTGCTTCAAGATCTGTGATTGTATCTTCTAGACCTGAGATTCGTTCTTCCATCTCTTGGATTCTGTTAGAAAAGCTCTCCTCTGTGTTGCTCGCCTTCTTCTCTAAGGTCTCACGTTCTCGTTTTTCTTCTGGTTATGTGTTTATCATTGAATCGATTTTCATTTTCAGATCTTGAACTGATTTTTTTATTTCTTTCATTTGATTTTTTGTATATTCCTGAGTTTCTTCCATTGCCTCTTTATAGGTCTTCAGAACTTGAACTGTTTTATTCATTTCTGTCATCTGGATGTTTGCATTTTCCTGCAGTTTTTCCAGTTCCACTCGATGTGCTTCTTTTATGTCTCTCACCTGTTTGTCTGCATCTTCCTGCATTTGATTACAAATTTTATTTGTTTCCTCCATTATCATCCTCATTACTAAGGATTTTAGGTCATTTTCTTGTATTTCCGTTGTATTTGAATTCTCTGGGTTGTTTTCTTTGGGATATCTGGAAACTGGAGACGCCATGTTGTTTTGGGTTTTTTTGTGTATGCTTTTTCGCTGTCCTTTAGACATCTTGCCAGCTTTGTCTTTGTTGGGTAGCTTCCAGAGTGGGATGGAGGGAGTCTGATGATAGATTCACTTGTTTTATCACGATTTCCCTAGGCTGGGAGCTCAAAGCTTCACTGGTGTGGATGTTAGGAGGTTAGCCCTGGTGTTCTGGTCTCTCACAGCCAGTGATCTTCAGCCCCCCTGTGTTGTGGATCCTGCAATTGTTCTGGGTCTCTGAATGAGCATTGGGTCAGGCCAAGGTATCCACAGCCTTCTGTCTTCCCTGCCAAGTCCAGCCAGGAACACTTGGCCCGAACCACTGGCTGAACTCAGCTAGATTCTCAGGGCCTGAAACATCTGCCGAGCTCAGCTAGGGATTCTGGGCCCAAAATGCACACAGGGTCCAGCCAGAATCTTTGGGCTGGGACTATGCACCAAGCCCCGCTAGGGCCTTTTGGCCCAAAGTGCATGCTGTGGTCAGTTATTGGCTCAGGGCCCGAACTGTCTACCAAACTCAGCCAGGAGTTCTGGATTCAAACTGCACACTGTGTCCAACCAGAGTCTTAGAGCTGGAGGAACCTAGTGCTCTGTCCAGCCTGCGCCACAGCAGGAGAACTGCGGCTGCTCCGAGTTAGCGCCAATGGTGGAACCAAGTGCTCCGCCCAGACTGTGTCACCGCAGGGGAGCTGCGGTTGAGCTGAGGTGGCGCCTAGGATGGAACTGAGCATGCCACCAAGCCTGCGCCACATCAGGAGCACTGCAGCTGCTCTGAGTTAGCGCCAATGGTGAAACCAAGTGCTCTGCCCAGACTGTGTCACTGCAGGGGAGCTGTCGCTGAGCTGAGGTGGTGCCTAGGGTGGAACTGAGTGCTTGGCCAAGCCTGCGCCACAGCAGGAGAACTGCGGCTGCTCTGAGTTAGCGCCAATGGTGGAACCAAGTGCTCCGCCCAGACTGTGTTACCGCAGGGGAGCTGTCGCTGAGCTGAGGTGGTGCCTAGGGTGGAACTGAGTGCTTGGCCAAGCCTGTGCCACAGCAGGAGAACTGCGGCTGCTCTGAGTTAGCGCCTGTGGTGGAACCAAGTGCTCCGCCCAGACTGTGTCACCGCAGGGGAGCTGCCGCTGAGCTGAGGTGATGCCTAGTGTGGAGATGCGCGCTCAACTAAGCCTGCGCCACAGCAGGGGAGCTGTGGCCACACTGATTTAGTGCCTTGGGCAGAATTGCTTGCTGGGCCGGGCCAGTACCCGGGACTCTGGGGCCGAACTGTCTGCTGAGTCCAGTCTGTGTCCGAAGGCTCCACGCGACCCAAATCCTGCCCCGAGTCCCCTCTCTCGCAGCAACTCCCACCAGCCACCACACCAATCGCCTCCACCAGAAGGCTATGAGCTGCAAACCTCAGCCACCGCTGCTGGTGCCGCTGGTGCTGCTGCCTCTGCCGCTGCCGCTCTGATCAGAGAAAATCCACACTCCTCCCATGTGCAGGGGCACGCAGGTCCTCCGCACCCTGGTCCCTCCGAATTGTGGAGCACTCCCGCTGCCGTGATGTTCGGACCTCGGTGTTCCTGGCTCAGAAATCTGTGCAATTCCCTGAATTGTTCACTGGAGCCTCCAAACGCGGTCCACACTGCTCGCTGCCATCTTGGATCCTCCTCTTCAGATATTTTTACAAGAATGAACTTTTTGGTTGTTTTAAATTTTAAAGAGTGTGATTTACTTCAGTTAATTGTCTAATTACATATTATTAATATCAACATGAAATTTTAGTAGCATACAAGAAATAAAATGCTATTGTTTAATAGTGGTATATTTTGTGTCAACTTAAAAAATAAATGTAAAATTGTGCTATCTGTGCTTTTACCAAATGGACACAAACCTAGACATATTTGAGAAGAGAAGATATCGACTGAGAAATTTCTTCCATCATATTGGCCTATAGACCAGCTTATGGAGAATTCTTTTGAAGACAAATCAATGTGGGAGGGCCCAATTCAGATCACTTGGCTACTGCTCCACAAACAGCTGCTTTGTATTGGGTTGTATAATAACTCAAACAGAGACAGCACTGAGAAGCTATGCAATAAACATTTTACTGCCATGTTCTCTGCTTCTGTTCCTCTCTCCAGGTTCCTGCCATGAGTTCTTGTCTTGTCTTATTTGTTTGTTTCTTTTTGGTTTTTATGATGGACTGTAACCTGGAGCGCAAATAAACATTTTCCCCACCGAGTTGCATTTTTGTCAGTTTGACAAAAAGGAAACCAAGACAAATATTATGGGAGTAAATAACTTCTATGTTATTAGATTTATATCTTATTCAACAAGATGAAACTCATACCTAACACCAGTATTAGGCCAAGAACCTATGCCTGAGTCTCTGAGTATTTCTTTTTTTTCTGTTCCTCAACCTCTCCTCAACAACTGGTTACTTTAGGCAGTTGTTCAATTAATGATTAGTTTCCGTTATCCACCATTCACTGCCTCCTCAATTCTCCCTACCACATATCCACATCTCTTCTTTGTTTTCCTTTCCCAGACCCACTCTGCAGGAGCAGCAAGGGATTTCTTCTGTTTTCATGAAGTTGTAGGCTGTTGTTTAAATCCAACTTTAATGAATGGTGATCTGGTAAAATACAAGGTGTTCTGTCAATTCCCATGAGGCTATCTTTGTGATTGACTACGTTTTCAATTCTGGAGAAGCATCTGTGAGGTACTGAGAAGAAAATACATTCTTTTTTATTATGAAGAAAATCTCTGTAGATATCTGTTGCGTTCATTTGACTCATGATATCTGCTTTTCATTATTTCTCATTAGTTTCTGCCTCAATATTCTGTCTTTTGGTGAGAATAGGGTGTTGATGTCTCCCAATATTAATGTGTGGGAAATCAGAAAGTAAGATTTAAATTTTAGAAATGTTTCTTTTACAAGTGTTGGTGCCCTTGTATTTATGGCAATGATCTTGATAATGTGAGTTGTCTTCTTTTAGGTTTGTTGTTGTTGTTGTCATTGTTGTTCTTGAGTATGAAGTGGCCTATAACATGTTTTAATTTATTTTGGTTGAAATTCTATTTCATTAAATATTAAGTTGATACTTCTGCTTGATACTTGGGTACATTTGCTTGGAATACCTTTTTTTCCAGCCCTTTACTCTTAGATAATGTCTATCTTTGTTGCTGAGGTGTGTTTCATACATGAAGCATCCTGTTTAAGCATCCCTTTTCTTGGCTTGTGTCATTTCTTTAACTCCTAGAACTGCAACTTTTGCCTTTATTCTTTGTAAAATTGTTTCATCTTACAACAAAATACATACATATACATGAAGAATCTTTTGAACAAGTAACCTTTTGAAACTCACACTGAAGAAAAACAAATGCGATAAAAAAAAAAAAAAAAAAAAAAAAAAAAAAAAAAAAAAAAAAAACAAGTCTGCCATAAGGCATGTAAAACACTGAAAAGGGCAGGGTCTCCCTGTGATGACAATCTGTGGCTGTAGAATCAACTTGATTTGTGAAAAAGCTATGGAAACCTCAGTTTGCGATTACCATTGTCCTATGCAGATTTATGTAGTGAATTCATATAGGAAGTTGAACCCTAATCCCCGTTGGAAACAACCATTTTTCTGGAGCCTGCTGGCATGTTAACACTTGGCCTTGTGTCTCCTGCAGATCATGTTCCCCATCTAGCATTGGACCCATGTGGTACTGCTTAAGTAGAGCCCTCATCTGAAGTAAAGCACATCCCATGTCGTTTTATTGGGGATTGTATTTATTGAGGTTGAGAGATATAAATGAATAATGATTGTTAGTTCCTATTATTTTTATTTCGGCAGAGGTTCTCTCTCTCCCTCCCTCCCTCCCTCCCTCCCTCCCTTCCTCTCTCTCTCTCTCTCTCTCTCTCTCTCTCTCTCTCTCTCTCTCTGTGCTTGTGCTTCCTCCTTCTGCTTATGCTGCTGTGGACTTATTTGTATTCTGTGTTTTCTTTGGTTAAGTAAACTGCTTGTCTTGGAGTTATTCTTCTAGTATCTTCTTTAGGATTAGATATTTGCACAAGTATTGCTTAACTTTGGTTTTGACAGGGAATATCTTGTTATCATCATTGATACTCAGCTTCTGCAGGTTACTTGGCCCTTTTCCTTATCAGTTTTCAATATTCTTTCTTTGTTCTGTACATTTAGTGTTTTTATTATAATGTGGCAGTAGGACTTCCTTTTCTGGTCTAATCAATTTGGTGTTTGGTAGGATTCTTGTATGTTTATAGGCTTCTCTTTCTTTAGATTGAGGATATTTTCTTCTATGATTTTGTTGAAACAATTTTCTGTTCCATGCAGCTGGGAATGTTCTCGTTCATTTATTTCTATTATTCTTAAATTTTGTCTTTTCATACCATCTCTAATTTCTTGGATGATTGTGTCAGTTGCCTTTTTGATTTAACATTTTCCTTGACAGATGTATCAGTTTCTTCAATTGTATCTTTTACACTTGAGATTCTCTCCTCCATCTCCTGTATTCTTTTCATGATGCATACATTTGTCATTTGGATTCTTTTTCCTAAATTTCCATATCCTGGACTCTGTCAGTTTGTGTTTTCCTTTTTGTTTCTATTTACATTGTCAGGATTTGAGACATTTGGGTCATTTTTTACACTTGTATGATTGTATTTTCCTGTATTCCTTTAAGGGATTTTATTCTTTTCCTCTTTAAAGGTCTCTTTCATCTTCATAAGGTTAGATTTAAGATAATTTTCCTATTTTTCTATTGTGTAAGGATATCCAAGGCCTGTTACAGTAGGATTCCTTGGTTCTGATGGTGCAATTCTGCCATAGGTATTGTTGATTGTGTTGTTCTGCTGCCCAGTTAGCCACGTAGTTGTCCCTGTTTTGCAGTGAGAGTTTCTGCTGTTTCTGGGGTACTGGAAGGTGACTAGAGTCCTGAATCAGAGAGTGGGTACTCCTAGAATCTTGCATCACTATCTTTGTTAAGGTGGGAAGGTCCATGGGTTGGCCAGTAGAACTGTGTGTCTCTGGATGCATGGGTGCCTTCCTTTGGAAGGTAGGTAAAGCTATGCTTCAGAGGCTGGATGATCCTGTGGCTCAGGTGCCATCTTCAGGATGGCTGAAAGAACTCTCAGATGGATTCTTCAGGGAAGTATGTAGAGGCTTAGGAAGAAAATTGTATGAACCAGACTCCCTGGAGCCCCCCTCAGGAGGACAGTTAGAGATTTGGTCCACAGAGTTTGTCTTTCTATTTTCATTTTAGAATGCATTTTTAAATGTTCTGTTTTTTTTCCTGTGTTCTGATAATTATTGATGAATATTGGGCTGATTATTAGCATATTTTCATAATATATGCATACATTAGTTTCAAAATACTTAATTTATCAACCCATAAGCATTTCCCAAGATTGGGGTGAGGCTGATGTGTGAACAGGAAAAATGACCTAGCTGTGACTGGGCTTGGTGTAGGAACACATTGCTCTGAGGGTATGGAGTCTACCACAACTTGAGTTCTGAGCTGAATCTGGAACCACAAACCAGATAGTCATAGAAAGAAACACAGAGTTTAAATGTTTGTTTGGGAGACTTTTGATGACTGTTTCTATTTCTGTAGGAGAAATAGGACTACTTAACTTGTTTATCTGATACTGACACAAACTTTGATGGTTTCCATCAAGAAAATGCCCATTTCCCTCAGCTTTTCAAATGTTATGGACTATAAGCCTTTGAATTATGACCTAATGAATATTTGTATTTCTTCAGTGTCTGTTGATTTATCTCCCTTTTCATTTCTGATTTTATTAATTTGGATAGTTTCTCTCTGCCTTTAATTAATTTGGCAAACAGTTCATCTATACTGTTGATTTACTCAAAGAACCAGATCATGGCTATATTGATTCTTGAATTGTTCTGTTTGTTTCCAATTTATTGATTTCAGCCATGAGTTTGATTATGTCCATCCATCTACTTCTCCTGGGTGTTTTTGCTTCTTTTTCTAGGCCTTCCAGGTATATCTTTAAGTTGCCTATATGAATGTTTCCACTCTCTGTATGATGTCTCTTAGTGTTATGAGTTTTTCTCTTAGCACAGCTTTTAATGTTTCCCACATATTTTGGGTATGTTGTTCCTTCATTTTTATTAAATTTTAAGACCTCCTTAATTTCTTTCTTTATTTCTTCACTGATCCAGTTGTTGAGTAAAGAGTTTTTCAGTTCCCATGTGTGTAGATTTTTTGCTATTTCTGTTGTTATTAAAGTCCAGCTTTAGACCACGGAGATTGGATAGGATACAAGCTATTATTTCAATCTTCTTGTATCTGTTGAGGTTCACTTTGTGATCTACTATATGGTCAATTTTGGAGAAGCTTCTGTGAGGTGCTGAGAGGAAGGTATAATTTTTTTTTGTTTGAATGAAAATTTTTTATATATCTGTTAGGTCCATTTGATTCATGACATTGGTTAGCCTTACTATTCCTCAGCTTAGTTTCTGTTTCATTGACCTATCTTTTGGCGAAAGTGGAGTGTTGAAGTCTCCCACTATTAATGTGTTCAGATCAATGGGTGACTTAAGCTTTGTTAATATTTCTTTTACAAATGTAGAAAAAAAGAAGAAAAGATAAAAAGAAAAAAAAACTAATGTGGATGCCTTTGCACTGTGTGTATAAATGCTCAGAACTCTGACGTCATCGTGGCTGAATTTTTCCTTGATGAGTATGAAATTTCCTTCCTTATCTCTTTTAATTAATTTCAATTGCAAGTCTGTTTTATTATATATTAAAATGGCTACACCAGCTTGCTTCTTGTGTTTGTTGGCTTAGAATACTTTTCTCCAGCCTTTGACCCTGACATAATATTTTTCAATGTGGATGAGATGTGTTTCTTGAATGCAGAAGATTGTTGTATCTTGTTTATATTTCCATTCTGTTAATCTATGTCTTTTTATTGCAGAATTGAGACAACTGATGTTGAGAGATATGAATGACCAGTGACTGTTAAATCCCGTGATTTTGATATTGGTTGCAGTAGAGTGTTTGTGTGGTTGTTTTGCTACAGTGAAGTTATCTATTTCCTGTGTTATCTTAGTTGTAGTTTGTCATTTTTTTGTTGGAGTGTTCCTTCTAGTAATTTCTGTAAGGACAGATTTGTGGATCGGTACTGTTTGAATTTGCTTTTGTCATGAAACATCTTGATTTCTTCATCAATGGTTATTGAAAGTGTCAGTGGGTCTAGTAGTCTGGCCTGGCCTCTGTGGTCTCTTTGGGTTTCCAGGAACTCTGCCCAGGGCCTTCTGGCTTTTATGGTCTCTGCTGAGAATTCTAGTGTAATTTTGATAGGTTTGTCATTTGGACTTTTTTCTTTGCCGCCAATAATATTTTTTCTTTGTTCTATACATTTTGTGTTTTGATTATTAAGTGATGGGATTAATTTATTTTTTCGTCTATTCTATTTGGTGTTCTGTAGGCCTCTTTTATGTTTGTATGCATCTCTTTCTTTAAGTTGGGACTATTTTCCTCTATGAATTTGCTGAAGTTATTTTCTGGGCCTTGGAGCAGGGATTCTTTTTTCCTCAATTCCTACATCCTTAGATTTCATCTTTTCATGATGTCCTTGATATTTTGGATGGTTTTTGCCAGGAATTTTTGAGGCATAACATTTCTTCTATTGCATCTTCTGCACCTGAGATTCTTTTCTCCATCTGTTGAATTTTGTTAACGAAGCTTCCCTGTGAATTTCCTGTTTTCTTCTATAATTTCTCTTGTTCCTGGCTTTCTTCTGTCTGTGCTTTTATCTTTTTCCCATTGGGATCTTCAGATCTTGAACTGTTTTATTTATTTTCTTCATCCTATTGTTCACATTTTCCTGAGTTTCTTCTAGTGATTTCTTCATTTCCACTCTATAAGTTTCTGTCATGGCCTCTGTATGGACCTCAATCTGTTTGGTCAAATCTTCCTGTATTTGTTTAGTGATTTTGTTTGTTTCCTCCATTATCATCTTCATTACTAAGGATTTGACGTCATTTCTTGTGCTTCTCTTGTGTTTGCAGTCCCAGGATTTAATTATTTGGGATAGTAAAGTTCTGGAGATGTCCTATTGTTTTCAGTTTTCTTGTTTGTGTTTTTATGCTGGTCTTTAGCTGTCTTGCTGTTTCTGATGTTGGGATGTAGTTTTGGTGTCCTTCACTGGTCATTGAGAGTGGTTCTTTGGTGAGTGTCTATAGGGCTAGACCCCTCACTTGTGGAAATCAGGGGACCCTTCAGTGGATCAGAGAGGTGATTTAGTTTCAGCTCCAATGGACTTTTCCATACACACTAGGCTCCCCATTGGGACAATAGAAACTGCTGATCGTGCTCTGTAGCCCAAGGTTCAGTCTGAGATAATGAAGGTAATATCTGCCTTAGGCTGCGTTTTGGAGATCCTGCATTTGGCGACAGAGGCCCTGGGACCTCAGCTCAGTATGCCAGAGTGTAGGAACCAGGCCTGACTGGGCTACCTTTTTGTCTTGCTGTTTCATGTCCTGTTTCTAGCAGCTTCCATGTCTGTGTTTAACTTGGTTAGCTAGTCAGGTTTACTGCTCTGCGAATGCACCCCTTCCTTCCTCAAGTCTTTTCCTCCTATGTGCAATCGCCTCTTAAGGGATTTCACCTGGGAGGTGGATTCCTGTTTTGCTACCTATAAGAAGGCTCTTTGGAACTCTGAAAGGAGGAGAATAATAAACCACTGCTGCGGCTGCTGCTACAGCTGCTACTCTCTTAGCATGAAGGACCTGCTGTGTGTGTGTGTGTGTGTGTGTGTGTGTGTGTGTGTGTTAAATCTGCAGTCCCTCACCCTCGACTCATTACTGTGGTGGTTCGGGCTCCACACCAGTGAGTGTGGAGCTGCTAGCTGTCTTAGGCCTTTGCCCATTCTTTCTCGATCCTGTCTCTTGCTCTTACTCTAGCCATGGGACCTAGGTTCTTTCTGTCAGAGAGTGTAGAAACTGTCTTCTGGCTTGAACTTTCTTCCCATTCTTTTTCCTGCCATGGGACGTAGATTCGTTCAACAAATGAGTGGGAGCCACACTCTATCTGAGAATCTGTCTGTAGCCATCTGGGCCCCTAGGTGGGCCTTGGCTTCCTCTTTGAACTGGCAGGGTGATCTGAAGTCAGATCTATCCCTTCTGGGCTAGCTGATACTAAGGTTAGTAGTCTGCAACCCACAGTTCAGCCAAAGAGAGTGAAGGTACCACTCACGTGTCTGTGCTGGGCATTAAATACCCAGCCTGCACACACAGGACTACAGGTGTGTGGTCTGTGGTATGATCCACACATTCTATTAGGTTCTCCCTTTGGCCAGCAGATCTAGATGATGGTATTTCATCACCCACAGTTCAGTCCCAGATACACAGTCCAAGATATAGAGCAGAGATACAGCTGACAGTCTGTTATGCAGCTAGTCCCTGGGTACTGAGCACCCATCCTCCCTGGACCACATGAATAACCCAACAGACCCACTTGTGCTCTGCACCATGTCAATATCTCTCACCTCGGGCTCTCCTGGTCTTGTGGTCTTTTGCTCCCATCTTTTCTCTAGGCTCAATCCTGCTGCTCAGACACAGTGCATAGTTGGCACTGCCATCTTTCATCTCCCCAAGAGATAATATATTTAATGAAATTTTAACATTCTAAAAATGTATTACAAATAGCAAATGAATATGTAGATGATAAGGTACACTCACCAAATGTTGGATCTTATTTTTTATTTATTTTATCATCTGTTATGAGCCATTAAATTTGATTTCATATATTATTTATTATGAATAATGCTTGAATAAACATGACAGACAAGTGTCTATGCTCAGTGCTAACTTATGAAAATACAAAATGTTCCATGAGAGGTTTAATGGAGCAAAACTTACTACTACATTTGCTAAATAAAATAGCTGTTTACCATACTGGAGCCCTCAATTTCAACTCACACTAATAACTCCCCTAATCTCATTAAACTATTTGTTCATTATTATTTTTTAATAATTTGTTTATATTATATCCTGAAAGTTGTGTCTTCACTTGTGCCTTCCTGCTCCCCCTCCCGCACTTACCCTATTCCCTTCTCCTAGACCTGTGACAGAAGGATACCTCATTCACACACCCTAAGATCACAATTTATCAGGTCTCATCAAAATTTCCAGCTTCCCCTTCTTCTTAGTGGCACCATGCCTCCCCAACAAGGAGAAGTGCTCAAATTGGGGTCACTAGAGTTCATGTCAGAGGCAGTCCCCACTCTCATCACAACCATGGAGAATGAGCTGTCCATGGGCTATATCTGATAAGAGGGTCTATATTTCCTACATGCATTGACCTGGCTTGGTACAGCAGTTTGTGCAGCACCCCACTCCTTGAGTGTCTAGACATGCATGCATTGACAGTCTTCTTTTAGGGCTCCTAGACACTCTGGATGATCCATCTCTCCATTCTTCCATACCACTCTCACCTGGAGTTCCGTAGAGAATCCCAGCATCTGTCCTGAAGCCGTGTGAGTAGAGACTCTCAGAGGACATTCATGTCAGGGTAATATGCACTTATAAGTGAATATATGCCATGCACATCTTCTGGGTCTGGGTTATCTCCCTGAAGATGATAATTTCTAGTTCCATACACTTGCCTGCAAATTTCAAGATTTCCTTTCTTTTTTTTAATAACTGAGTAGTATTCCATTTTATAAAATGTACCACAGTTTCGTTTTCCATTCTTTTAATGAAGGACATCTAGGGAGTTTCAAGATTCTGGCTATTATGATTAAGGCTGCCACGAACATAGTTGAGCCAATTTCCTTCTTGTGTGGTGGACTATCTTTTGGATATTTGCCAAGAAATGTTATAGGTAGGTGTTGAGGTAACATTACTCTCAACCTTCTGAGAAAGTGACAGATTGATTTCTAATGTGGCTATAGAAGTTTGTACTCCCACAAGCAGTAGAGGAGTCTTCTTCCTCTTTCTACACATCCTCACCACCATATACGATCACTTGAATTTTTGAACTTAGCCATTCTGATGAGTGTAAGATGGAATCTCAAAGTCATTTTGATTTGCATTTTTCTGATGACTAAGAAGGTTGGGCATTTCTTTAGTTGTTTCTCATCCATTCAATAGTCTTCTGTTGAAAATTCTCTATTTAGCTCTGAACCTCACTTCTTAATTATGTTACTTATATTGGTAGTGTTTAATTTCTTGAGTTCTTTGTATATTTTGGATATTAACTAATTGTCAGATGTAGGATTGGTGAAGATCTTTCCCTAGTAGGAAGGTTTTTGTTTTGTTCTGTTGACAATGTCCTTTACCTTACAGTAGATTTTTAGTTTCATGATATCCCATTTATTAATTGTTGACCTTAGAGCCTGACCTGTTTGTGTTCTCTCCATGAAGTTGTCTTCTGTGACAATGAGATCAAGGCTCTCTCACAATTTTTCTTATAACAGATTTAGTGTGTCTGTTTTTAATGCTGAGGGTTTTTAATTTTTTTTTTAATTTTTATTAATTTATTCTTGTTAACATCTCAATGTTTATCCCATCCCTTGTGTCCTCCCATTCCTCCCTCCCCCCCTTCCCATTATTCCCCTCCCGTATGACTGTTCCTGAGGGGGATTACCTCCCCCTGTATATTCTCATAGGGTATCAAGTCTCTTCTTGGCTACCCTCTGTCCTTCCTCTGAGTGCCACCAGGTCTCCCCCTCCAGGGGATATGGTCAAATGTGAGGCAGCAGAGTATGTGAGAAAGTCATATCACACTCTCCACTCAACTGTGGAGACTATTCTGACCATTGGCTAGATCTGGAAAGGGGTTTAAAGTTTACCTCCTGTATTGTCCTTGGCTGGTGCCTTAGTCTGAGCGGGACCCCTGGGCCCAAATCTGCCTATCATAATGTTCTACTTGTAGATTTCTAGGACCCTCTGGATCCTTTTATTTTGCTGTTCTCCCATGCGTCTCTCATTTAGAGTCCCAATAGGATGCCTTCCCCTCTGTCCCAGTTTCCTGGTAAGTGAAGGCTTTCGTGGGACATGCCCCTTGGGCTAGTATGCAGATATAAGTGAGTATATACCATTTGAGTCTTTCTGCTTCTGGGTTAACTCACTCATTATGATCATTTCTTAGCTCAATCCATTTATCCACAAATTTCAGGAATTCCTTGTTTTTAATAGCCGAGTAGTATTCCATGGTGTATATGTACCACAGTTTCTTTATCCACTCTTCTACTGAGGGACACTTAGGCTGTTTCCATGTTCTGGCTATTATGAATAAGGCTGCTATGAACATGGTTGAGCAAATTTTCTTGTTGTGTGCTGGAGCATCTTCTGGGTATATTCCAAGGAGTGGAATAGCTGGGTCTTGAGGAAGCCCTATTCCCATCTTTCTGAGATAGCACCAGATAGATTTCCAAAGTGGCTGTACTAGTTTGCATTCCCACCAGCAATGAAGGAGTGTTCCTCTCTCCCCACATTCTCGCCAGCATGTGGTGTCGCTTGAATTTTTGATCTTAGCCATTCTGATGGGTGTAAGATGGAATCTCAGAGTTGTTTTGATTTGCATTTCCCTGATGACTAAGGAGGTCGAGCATTTCTTTAAGTGTTTCAATGCTGAGGTTTTCAATACACTGGGCCTTTAGTTTTGTGCAGGGTGAAAAATATGGATCTTTTTTGCATTTTTTACATGTAACATCCAGTTAGAACAGCATCAATTGTTGAAGATCCTATGTATTTTCCATGGTATGGATTTTGCTTCTCTGAGAAAAAAAAAAAACAAGTGCCCATAGATGTGAGGATTAATATATGGGTCTTTGATTCAATTCCCTTCATCAACTAGCCTATTTCCATGCTATTACCGTGCCGTTCATATTACTGTTGTTGTACAGCACAGCTTGAGATCTGGGGTAGAGGTTCCTTCACAAGATATTTTATTGTACAGGATTGTTATAACTACTCTTGTTTTTTCTTTTTTCATATGAAGAAGAGAATTGATCTATCAATATCTGTTAAGTATTTTGTCGCTATTTTGATGGGAATGACATTGAATCTATAAATTTCTTTTGGTAGCATGGCCAGTTTTACTATGTTGATTCTCCTCATCCATGGACAAGGACAGTCTTTCCATCTTCTGATATTGTCTTCCATTTCTTTTAGAGATTTGCAGTTTTTAAGGTTGTTTTACATGATCCAACCTTATTTTAGTACAATATGTGGTTTCTGTTGAATCTGTATTTCCCTGGGTTTTGTTGAATGTGTTCCTATGCTATTCTTTAGCCATCTAGTTTTCCCTGGTGGTGGCACACTGGAAGATACCTGCTAGTCCTTGGTGGCTGATGCCTTTGCAATTGTAGGTAGAGTTGGGCCTTAGGAATCGGTATGATGTGCTGCTAGTAGTTAGCCACTGTTGGGTACTGCCAAGGAAGTCTCTTATAGCTGACACCTCTGGGATAGCCGACAGACCTGGGACCCAGAAGATAGTGCATGGAAGTTGAGAGGTAGACCTCACAATTGCTGGCAATTTCCTATGGATGCTGCCACTGGAGCTGCAGACAGAGCTAGGGACATGGTAATCATGCAAAAGAACACAGGGAAGTCCTTGTCTCTGCTGATAGTCCACAATGAGTGGTACCTCAGCAACTGCAGAGAGAGGTGGGGACTGGGGACTGGCATGCAAAGATCATGGACAAGCTTCACTACTGCTGGTAGTCCCCAATGGCTGCCACCTCTCGAACTGCAGATAGAGTACTGCTGAGAGTCTCTAAGTCTGCCACCTCTGGAATTCAAATGGGTAGACATAGAAAAGTTTATCCAGTGTGAGGTCACCCAGACCCAGAAAGACAGGCATGGTATATATTCATAAGCAGAATTACCCATATAGTTCATGATAACCATCCTACAATTAACAGACCCAAAGAAGCTAAATAACAAAAAGGGCCCAAGGGACAAGGCATGAATCTCACTGTGAAAAGGACAGACAGTAGAAGTAGTTGAATATAGGGAACAAAGTGTGAAAGGGAGTTCAGACAGAAATCAAGGTGGGTAACAGAAATGGAGAAAGAAGATATAAGAGGACAGAGGGCCTACAAAGGGAAGAGAAACCATGGGCAGGGTCATCTTTGATCATAAGCTGGAGAACTAAGACACATTTGGCTCCTGAGAGGATATGTGGAGTGACTGTAATTAAGATTCCTAGTAGCAAGGGACATGGATACTAAAGAGGAAATACTCTAACTAGAAAATATTCCTAGTAGAGGGAGAGGAACACCAACCCACCCGCACAAACCTTGACCCAAAATGTACCCTACCTACAAGAGGTGCAGGGATAAAGAGTTCCAGAGATTGAGGGACTGTCCATCCAGTGCCTGGACCAAGCTGAGATCCAGCCCATGTGAAAGAGCCAACCCTTCACACTATTATCATTGTTCTGATATGCTCATAGACAGAAGCCTAGCATAGATATCCACCCAGCAGCAGATAGAACCAGATGCTGAGACCAACAACCAAACATTGGGTGAAGTATAGGGAGTCTTGTGGGAAAGTGAAGGGAGGGATAAATAGAAATACCTGGAGGTTACAGGAGATTCACAAGAAAGCCAACAAATCCAAGTAACTAGGGCCCAGAGGGGCTTGCAAAGACTGAAGCATCATCCAAGTACCATGTATAGACTGGACCTAGATTCCCCAACAGATGTAGACAAAGGGCAGCTCAGGCTTCATGTGAGGACCACAGTAAAAGGAGTGTGGGATGTTTCTGACATGGACTTTGCTGCCTGCTTTTCTTTGATCATTCCCACTTGGTGAGGCTACCTCGGCATGCAACAGAAGAAGAGGATGTGCTCAATCCAGATATGAGTTGATGAGCTGGGGTAGGATGGTGGAGGAAGAAGGAGGGAGGATGGAACTTGGAGAAGAGTGCAGGGGCTATAATCAGGGTGTAAGTGGAATGGATAAATAAGTAAATAAATGCATACATTATTTTAAAAAAGAACATTCTTAGACAAGCGCCAACATGCTTTCATAATAAAAGTCATAGAGAACATAATATTGGAGGAAACATAACTCAGCACAATACAGGATAATACAGAAATCCCACAGACAAACCCATCCCAAATGGAAAACAGCATAAAGCACAACCACTGAAGTTGGGAAGGAAGCAAGGATGAACACTATGCCCATTTCAATACTATGCTTAAAGCACTAGCTGCAGCAGTAACACACACACACAAAAAGATTATTAAAGGGATAGAAAGAGAGCAAGAACAAATCAAACTATCACTATTTGTAGATTATACAATACAATTACAATAACACAAACTAGAAATTCTAGAAATTCTGCAGAAAAACACAAGAAATTAGTAATTGACTCAGTAATTGGAGCAGATAGAGAATCAACTTGCACAAATAAATGTTTTGTATATATCAATAATAAATATACAGAAAAAATTCATAAAATCACTGTCATTCCAGATACTCTCTTGTAGGTCGGGGACTTCTACAAAGAGTTATAAAAATGGAAAGAAAGAACTAAGAAATCCCTCAAAACGATGATCATACTTATCTACTAGGAAAATGCAAATCAAAAGAAGTTTGGTAATTTGTTTCTACCTCAGTCAGAATGACAAACATACACAAAAACATTTGACCAAATATGTTAAGGGCAGTATCATCCTTTGAAGCCATAGAGTCTCCAGAAAGTGGAGGTAGGCTGAGAGGAGGGGATTCTGCACCCAGATTATTAAGCTAGAATAGGACAGATACGATAATGAAACTCACCTGTGTTCTAGCCCAGGAATATTGATTCATTACTATCAAAGAAAATCCATTATTACACAATGATTGACACTCTGTCACGGCTATAGTGCCTAACATGGTAGAGTCGCTGACTTGACTCATCTCTGTGACTTTAGGAATGGAATGGAATCCTTCTACCCAGAAAGCTTTACTCAGTTTTTTCTTGGAGAGGGAAATGTGGATATATTTCTATGGTATTATATTTCTCAATGACACTATGATCTCTGATATGAATAAATTGTGGGAAGACACAGTGCTCTAGCACTTGGGGTATCATGACAAAATGTCAACTCAGTGATTCATGGTGGATAAAAGAGTATTATATAAAGTCAAAGTTCACATTCAAATAAGAAACCTCATTTCTGCAATGACATCAAACAGATCATAAGGAAATCAATTGAGCAGAACTGTAGGTTTTATCAGAAAGAGACATAAACAGTTTATAGTAGGGCATAGACATAATTTTGGAAATCAGGCATGCATCTATGGAAAAAGAGACTATTCTATGACTCACAGAGACATGGGAAATCAAAACTGGGATTGATAGCCTTCAGTTCATGGTATCTGCTATTATGCTCTGGTCAGGTCCGGCATGGGCCTTTTTGGCCCTGTTCCCTTTAATTTACCATGGCATCATATAGTGTAACATGTTTGTATCATCATAAATGGCTTTTCAATGAGTTCTTTCTTGGTTCACATTTGTGGAAAAATACACTAAGGATTTCATGTCATGGGACTAGATCTCTGTAGTCTTGGATGAAATCATACTGCTTGTGCCTGGAGAAGAGACTAAATATATTTTTAATCCATAAATTGTGTTATTCTGAATACAGGGCCTCAGATTCAAAGCCTGTGGGAAGAAAGTGTTGGACAATTCCACAGGGGATGAATAGCATGTCAGAAAGTACTGGCAATTATAATTCAAGAGATAACGTCATTCCCTGGTAAACTTATAAAGAAACATGCAGACAAATGAGCCTTGCATATATGTGCTGGACACTGAAGGCTTCACCTTATCATGCTCACAGATGGCAGATACTTTGTTAACATGCTGTTCTCTTGCATTTTTATCTCCTGCATCCTGCAGCTTCCAATTCTTGTGTGCTCCTACAGCATCAGCGACTGCTTAGTCAGAATAGATTACCATTTATATAGTAAAGGAGATGTGGTGATTGCAGGATTTTTCCCTGCTTTTGCATTCTACCCACTCAACAAAACTGACTGAAGGATGATGAAATTTAACAGAGATATTATGATCGCGTAAGTCCTTTATGCATTTATTCCTTTTCAACATTTGACATTCATAAGCCCTAGGGAAAGTACAGCTTCAAAGATCATTATTCAAACTCTATGCCTCATTAACCCATTTTCTCTCCTCTATTCCTAGATCTTTCTGCAGTGCTGTCTTCTTGGTGACTCTTCTGGTACTTTTATGGGTAAAGAAGATTTGGGGAAGATTCATTTTCTTTTCCACAGTAGACACAGGAAATTTCCCTATATTCTTGGCCATGCCTGTAATTCCACAGGATTTGCATATTTTCAATGTTATCTATGTGGAGAAAATATCATATGATAGAAAATTGATAGAGTATTTGAGGGAATTCTTAAGTCCAGCTGTGCTCTTGTATAAAAGGAAAATGTCACTTAGGTTAGTGACAACAGATTTCCTTCTGTGAGACTGGAGTGACAAATAATACATGTTTGCTGTTGATAATTTAGGGACAGGAATGCCAGAATTAGACATCAAGACATACTCTCTGCTACGTATATTCATCTGTCTCAGGTTATTTTATCTGACTTTCAATTATTGTACTCTCTATAACTCACCATGTATAGCTGTCTGTAGCATTTACACATATAGATGGATGTCAATCTCCAATTTGTATTTGATTGTTTATGAGTATGTTTCAGAACACACATCCTTTATGATGAGGTCTCAGAAAGAAGTTTCTAGGCATTCTCAATGGTACCAGATTAAGACAAAGTGTCAGGGAAGTCTGCTTCAGTTTCCTAGGTCATGCATGTTGGTGTTTCAGGGAAGTCAGGTATATTTTATCCTGGGAAGACATATCCATAGCTATAGGAAGCCAAACAATAAGCATTTGAAAATAAGAAGTGCACATGGTACTCAAGTCTGAACTCAAAAGGGAACATGGAAATACATATTCAGGAAAAGCAGAAGAAAATGGACAGAATAACCTGCAATAAACATAAGATTGAGAATGGATTGGTGCCAATGTGGCATTACTGTGTCTGCTAAAAGGTGGGTGTGGAATACGCAACCATTGAACAGTGGGGGGAAAAAAAGGTTTAACTTGATCTTCTGTTAGACTTTAAACATGATGGAATAGGCTTAGTCTCAAATGAACATACCAAAGGAAGCATGGGAAATTTAAAAATAGCTATCTAAGCAAAATATTCTCTGAAAGAGTCTGCTGGCCATAGGGATCATGGTTTACTTCAATTAAGATTGCAAATCTGTATGGTCTACCAGATGTCTGCACATTGCATGCTACAAAGAAAAATGTTCTGCTTTACAGCAGATGATATCCTTATTTCTTGTCTCTTCCTCTGCTTTCCAATCTCAGTAGCTCAGGCACCACTGTGCATCAACTTGAATCCCTCTTCAAGTTGTACAGCAGCAATCCCATTTCTGCAAAGATCACACTTGTAATTTACCTGAGCTCATTGTGGCTTGTTTGCCTACTATGTTCAAGAAGAGAGGGCTGTGTGATTTAATATCTTTTGAAGTTAGAAATATAACTAATATTAACTTCCAACTATATAAGCTATAAACAAGTAACATATTTGATGAAGACAACACATTTCCAAATGTACTTTTCATAGAGTGTGGGGCATCTGCAAGCATATACTCTTCAAGGTTCACAAATGCTTTCCTACTCTTCATAATGTTTATCACATATATAGAAAAGAATGTATATGCAATTTGAAAGAGGAATTGATCTGTCTGTCTTACTTCAGTTAACTATCCTCATGTTCTAATTGTAGCTGCATAAGTATACCCCTCTTAATTGCTGTAGCATCAAAAGATCATAAGTTGTACAGCTAGCATTAACTTATATGGCACTAATTTTGTTTGCTTTAATTTTATATTAGGATCTTACTTTCTTGTCAAAATTAGGAAGATGATAAAGGAATAGTTGATAAGTTCAGGATATATGAAGTATATCCTGACTAAAGGAGATTAATTTACAGGAGTACATGTATGCATACTATGGGATCTTTAAGCATGCTGTTTAACTTCCCTGCAAAGCAGTAACGACAGTTTCTCTTACTGTGTTTGGGAGAGGCTTTCCTTCACACTAGTGTAAAAGTATGTTTGACGTGTATGCTTAAGTGGCATTTTAGCTGTCATGTGTATATTTGTATATTAATAACTTAAAATGATTTAAATAGTAGCAGAATATGAAAAGTCTGCTTTTAAAGAGTTCTTTTTTTTGAGAATTTTCCTTTTTTACATTTTTCTAATTAAAGGACATAAATATCTGCTTACTGGTTATTTTAAAACATTTAATAATCAATGGTTTATTTTCAATATTTATGGTATTTCATGTTGAAGATATAAAATAACATAAATGAGTTGTACAAGGTATATTTATCAGTTATTGAAACTATATTTTTCAAGAATTGCATCTTTGCTGTTTTGTTCTAAAATGTATTTTCAGTAATTTCTCTAAGGTTTGCATTGTCACCACGAATGTTATTCATGTTTATTTCACATCATGACATCGATATCTGTTTGTGAGGTAGAAGATGGTAATTCATACTAAGTGAAATGCATACTGATTAAATTATGGAATTTAAAAAATGTTCCCTTCAATGTTAATCATACTAATTGTACATCTTATAACAAACCATGTGCTACAAAACTGAGTATCTTGCTGGGCATCATGGTGGTTCATGCTTTTAATCTGGAAATTTCTGAGATAAAGACCTATGGTTTTCTTTTGTCTTCTTTGTGATATAATGTGAGCATTTTTACAATTTTTATTAATTATTTTTAAATATGTATTTATATTATAATATGTATATACAATAAACTACATATAGCAGAAAAGGACCATAAAACAATCAGGAATTGTGTATATGTTACATTCATATGTTTTGAGTTTCTTAACTGGTAGCCTTGAAGAAAACGCATTTCTTATCTTGGTGAGTCTAAAATTCTGCATGTAAATCAATAATATCTATCATTTCCCATCATTATCAACTTAAACATCGATCTCTACTGAAAACATCTTGACCCTTAAGCAACTAAGGTTAATTGTAAAACTAAACTATCAGGTCTTCCACTCCATCAGAGGCTTGATAATGAATAAATTAATTACCTGAGTATACACGGAGTTCAGCTTAGCCCCTTCCTAAAAGAGAAGATGACAGAGATGGTTTGCTGCCTAAACAGTAATCCAAAATTCTCTAGAACATTGGAGCATCATCTGCAACTCTTGGGCCCAATATATCTGGGCCAGACATATTTGTGAGGAAAAAACTATTGGGGGCTTCCTTACCCAGTTTTGCCTGAGTTTGGCCATTGATTTGCCTACATCCAAGCTTGCCCACATTTAGGAAGAGTTCTGTCTGTGGTAGAAATGAGGATATTTTGCACATTGCCTTGTTTGACAGGTAGATACGATTTTATAGACCTATGTTCTCAAGGCAAGTATCGTCTACACAGAAATTCTGCATATCCAAATAAGTATACTGAGTACTCTTTTAGAACTATCTTGTTAGATTCTCTTGAGTGCCAAGAAATACTTTATAGGTATAACTTGTAAGACAACACAGATTGTAAAGAACTTTTGCTGAAAATTCATATATAATACTCTTTGTGGAAAACACGAATCTCTCTTGAATTTCCCACAGCGTGTTTGTGTCTTGGTTCTCAGAAGAACAAAATGCAAAGCTCTAAGCCTGTATGCTCACTGAGACCCACTGTCATATTTAGTGTTGCCTTTCTGTGTACATAGTGTGTAGAAAATATAAACGAGTCCTTATTTACAGCATCTTCTCTCTATAGATATAAAAACAGTTTTAAATTAATGTTTTGTGTTAAAGTTGCCTTTTCAGGTTTGCAAGCATCATAGTCCATTGGTTATTAGAAAACAGAAGGCTTCTGAGACAGAATGTCCATATTTCCAGTACAATTTGAAATTACTGCTCTATCTGGGTTGGTCATTGAAGGCTTCTCAGTGCATAACTGGCAAACAATACTTTTTATAAACATGTCATCAATATAGAGGTTTCAAGTCCAAAAGGTGTTTTAAGGGAAGTGATAGAACTGACTTACTTAACTTCAGAGTTTCTCTATTTAGTTTTTTTCCATATTACCCTTTTATTGCTGAAAATGAGGTATTAAAATCACCACCATCTCTGCAGCAGGGTTGATCTGCTTTTAAATGGAATACTGTTTCACTATTGAATATGGGTGCCGATGTGTTTGATGTGTGAACGAGAGAGAAACATGTTTTTTGTTTAGATCACAAGTGGGACATGAGAAAAAGACTTATGAGAGAGCAGGTAATGTTTATCCCCTTAGAAGTCGAACCACCATGTGGAAGAAATTGGTTGTTAACCAGCTGAAAAACATCCTTGAAGAAATTCTGAGAAGATATACATACATGAGACAAAAACAAGAGGCTGGGCCTTTGGATACTTGGAATAGTTTTGGCTGTTCATTACTCCACTTTGAGATGCTCCTCGATAGAACCATTTGAGGGAAGGCTTCGAGGATTCTGGCTCTGGCTGAGGTTCTGGCTTCTGGTTGCTCCAGGTTCCATCAGAAGAAATCCTGCTGATTATGCCAGAAGAATTGTTCCTCGGATCTGATATCCTTATGGTTTCATTATTTTATTCTTTAATCTCCTTCTCCTATTGTTTAGGTTAGTCAGGTTATAAGTGAGGTACCCTAGGTTAATAAATTTGTAATAAGATATATTCATTTAAAAAATTGAGCCTACACATGTATACATGTATAGGATTATAATTACCTTTTGTTGGATTTTTCCTTTATGAGTATAAAGTAAGCTTTACTTTATTTTCTGAATTGGTTTTGCTTGATGTCTATTTTGTTACATCTTAGCATAGCTGTGCCTCCTTGGATTTTTAGTCTAATTTTCTCAACATCCCAATCTCAGCTTTCTTTCCTTCCACTCCTCTTAGCCCCACCTCCATTCCACCTTCCACCTCTGCTTCCTCACATCACTACCTTCTCCACCTGATCCACATCTCCATTTCCCTTCAGAAAAGAGCAGGCCTCTCAGGGCTATCAGTCAAAAACATCACAGGAGCTACAACAAGACTGGGTGCAAACTCTCATATTAATTGTTGGTGAAACAACCTAATAGCAGGAAAAGGGTCTCAAGAACAGTTGAAAGACTCAAAATCATCACCACCACACCACCACTCTTAGTAGTCACACAAAAATAAGCTAACAATCCTATCATTTATGTAGAGGACCTAATGCAGATAAATGTAGAATGCATGGTGGCTGTATCTATCTCGGTAAGCCCCTATGATCTCTGCTTATTTGATTCTGGGAATCAGGTTCTCCTGGTGTTCTTAACCACTCTGGTTCTAATAATTCTTTTTTTTCTTCAATGTCCATAACCTGCTTTATTTTGGAGCACTCTGGAGGTATCTGTGATTTTCTTTCTTTTTTTTTTTTTTTTAATTTATTCTTGTTACATCTCAATGTTTATCCCATCCCTTGTATCCTCCCATTCTTGGCTCCCTCACATGTTCCCAATATTCCCCTCCCCTATGACTGTTCCTGAGGGGGATTACCTTCCCCTGTATATGCTCATAGGGTATCAAGTCTCTTCTTGGCAACCTGCTGTCCTTCCTCTGAGTGCCACCTGGTCTCCCCCTCCAGGGGATATGGTCAAATGTGAGGCACCAGAGTATGTGAGAAAGTCATATCCCACTCTCCACTCAACTGTGGAGAATGTTCTGACCATTAGCTAGATCTGTATAGGGGTTTAAAGTTTACCGCCTGTATTGTCCTTGGCTGGTGCCTTAGTTTGAGCGGGACCCCTGGGCCCAAATCTGCCTATCATAATGTTCTACTTGTAGGTTTCTAGGACCCTCTGGATCCTTCTACTTTGCTATTCTCCCATGCTTCTCTCATTTAGAGTCCCAATAGGATATCCTCCCCTCTGTCCCAGTTTCCTGGTAAGTGAAGGCTTTCGTGGGACATGCCCCTTGGGCTAGTATGCAGATATAAGTGAGTATATACCATTTGATTCTTTCTGCTTCTGGGTTAACTCACTCATTATGATCATTTCTATCTCAATCTATTTATCCAAAAATTTCAGGAATTCCTTGTTTTTAATAGCTGAGTAGCATTCCATAGTGTATATGTACCACAGTTTCTTTATCCATTCTTCTACTGAGGGACACTTAGGCTGTTTCCATGTTCTGGCTATTATGAGTAAGGCTGCTATGAACATGGTTGAGCCCATTTTCTTCTTGTGTGCTGGAGCATCTTCTAGGTATATTCCAAGGAGTGGAATAGCTGGGTCTTGAGGAAGCCCTATTCCCATCTTTCTGAGATAGCACCAGATAGATTTCCAAAGTGGCTGTACTAGTTTGCATTCCCACCAGCAATGACGGAGTGTTCCTCTCTCCCCACATCCTCGCCAGCATGTGGTGTCGCTTGAATGTTTGATCTTAGCCATGCTGATGGGTGTAAGATGGAATCTCAGAGTTGTTTTTATTTGCATTTCCCTGATGATTAAGGAGGTTGAGCATTTCTTTAAGTGTTTCTCAGCCATTTGACATTCCTCTGTTGAGAATTCTCTGTTTAGAGTCGAGCCCCATTTCTCAATTGGGTTATTTGGTTGGTGGTGTTTAATTTCTTGAGTTCTTTATATATTGTGGATATTAGACCTTTGTCAGATGTAGGGTTGGTGAAGATCTTTTCCCAGTCTGTAGGCTGTCGCTTTGTTCTCTTGACAGTGTCTCCTGCCTTACAGAAGCTTCTCAGCCTCATGAGGTCCCATTTATTAATGGTTGACATTAAGGCCTGGGCCGTTGGTGTTCTGTTCAGGAAGTTGTCTCCTGTGCCAATATGTTCCAGGCTCTTCCCCACTTTTTCTTCTAAGTGACTTAGTGTCTCTGGCTTTATGTTGAGGTCTTTAATGCACTTGGATTTGAGTTTTGTGCAAGGTGACAAATATGGGTCCAGTTGCATTTTTTTACACATAGACCTGCAGTTAGACCAGCACCATTTGTTGAAAATGCTATCCTTTTCCATTGAATGGATTTGGCTTCTTTGTCAAAAATCAAGTGACTATATGTGTATGGATTCATATCTGGGTTTTTGATTCAATTCCACTGATCCACCAGCCTGTTGCTGTGCCAGTACCGTGCTGTTTTAATTACTATTGCTTTAGAGTACAGTTTGAGATCAGGTATAGAGATTCCTCGGGAGCACCTGTTATTGTACAAGAGTGTTTTAGCTATTCTGGGTTTTTTGTTTTTCCATATGAAGTTCAGAATTGAACTTTCAATGTCTTTAAAAATTGTGTAGGTATTTTGATAGGGATTGCATTGAATCTGTAGTTTGCTTTTGGTAGGATGGCCATTTTTACTATGTTAATTCTCCCAATCCATGAGCAAGGAAGATCATTCCATCTTCTCAGGTCATCTTCAATCTCTTTCTTCAGAGTTTTCAATTTTTTTTTTCAAACAAGTCCTTCACTTCCTTAGTTAGAGTAACTCCTAAATATTTTATATTGCTTGTGGCTAATGTGAAGGGTGTGGTTTTCCTAATTTCTTCCTCTGCAAGCTTGTCATTTGTGTATAGGAAGGCTACAGATTTTTTTGGTTAACTTTGTATCCAGCTAATTTGCTGAAGGTGTTTATCAGCTGTAGGAGTTCTCTGGCAGAATTTTGAGAGTCACTTATGTACACTATCATATCATCTGCAAATAGGGATAATTTGATTCCTCCTTTCCCATTTGAATACCCTTGATCTCCTTTTGATGTCTCATTGCTCTGGCTAGAACTTCGAGTAGTATATTGAAGAGAAATGGAGAGAGTGGGCAGCCTTGCCTTGTTCCCGATTTTAGAGGAATTTCCTTGAGTATCTCACCATTTGCTTTGATTTTGGCTATTGGCTTGCTGTATATAGCCTTTATTATGTTGAGGAAAGTGCGTTGTATCCCCGATCTCTCTAAAACTTTAAATATGAATGGGTGTTGGATTTTATCACATGCTCTCTCTGCATCTAAAGAAATGATCGTGTGGTTTTTTTTATTTTCAGTTTGTTTATATGGTGGATTACATTGATGGATTTCCATATATTAAACCATCCCTGCATGCCTGGAATGAAGCCTACTTGGTCATGATGAATGATATCTTTGATGTGTTCTTGTACTCATTTTGCAAGTATTTTATTTAGTATTTTTGCATCGATGCTCGTAAGAGAAATTGGTCTGAAATTCTCTTTCTTTGTTGAGTCTTTGTGAGGTTTAGGTATCAATGAGACTATGGCCTCATAGAATGAATTTGATAATTTTCCATGCATTTCTATCTTTTGAAGTAGCTTGAAGAGTAGCGATATTAGCTCGCCCTTGAAGGTCTGGTAGAATTCTGCACTGAAACCATCTGGCCCTGGGCCTTTTTTGGTTGGGAGACTATCGATGATTGCTTCTATTTCTATAGGGGAAATGGGACTATTTAGCTTGTTTATCTGTTCTTCACTCAATTTTGGCTAGTGAAATTGATAAAGAAAATCGTCCATTTCCCTTAGAGTTTCAATTTTTGTGGCATATATGCCTTCAAAGTAGGATCTTATGATACTTTGTATTTCTTCAGTGTATGTTGTTATGTCTCCCTTTTCATTTCTGATTTTGTTGATTTCAATACTCTCTGCCTTTTAGTTAGTTTGGCTTATGGTCTGTCTATCTTGTTGATTTTCTCAAAGAACCAGCTCTTGGTTTTGTTGATTCTTTGGACTGTTTTCTTAGTTTCTAATTTGTTAATTTCAGCCCTGAGTTTGATTATTTCCAGATGTCTACTCCTTTTGGGTTTTTCTGCTTCTTTTTTTCTAGGGCTTCCAGTTGTGTCATTAAGATGCTTATGTGCGATGTTTCCAATTTCTTTTTAAAGGCACTTAATGCTATGAATTTTCCTCTTAACACTGCTTTCCATGTATCCCACAATTTGGGTATGTTGTTGCTACATTTTCATTGAATTTCAGAAACTCCTTGATTTCTTTCTTTATTTCTTCCCTGACCCAGGTGTCATTTAGCAGAGAGTTGTTTAGTTTCCATGTATGTGTAGCCTTTTTGTCATTTCTGTTGTTGCTGAATTGCAGCCTGAGAGCATGGTGATCTGATAGGATACAAGGTATTATTTCAATCCTCTTGTATCTATTGAGGCTTGCTTTGTGACATTCAATGTGATCAATTTTGGAGAAGGTTCCATGGGGTGCAGAGAAGAAGGTATATTCTTTCTTGTTTGGGAGAAAGGGTGTATAGATATCTATTAGATCCATTTGACCCATGGCATTGGTTAATGATGTTATTTCTCGGCTTAGTTTCCATTTCAATGACTTATCCTTCAGTGAGAGTGGGGTGTTGAAGTCTCCCACTATTATTGTGTGGGGATCGATGTGTGGTTTAAGCTTTTTTAGCAGATTTTTAACAAATGTGGGTGCCCTTGTATTGGGAGCATAGATGTTCAGAATTGTGATGTCATCTTGGTTGACGTTACCTTTGATGAGTATGAAGTGTCCTTCCTCATCCCTTTTGATTAATTTTGGTTGAAAGTCTATTATGTTCGATATTAAAATGGCTACGCCTGCTTGCTTCTTGTGACCATTTGATTGGAATATTTTTCCAACCTTTTACCCTGAGGTAATGCCTATCATTATGGGTGAGATGTGTTTCTTGAATGCAGAAGAATGTTGGATCTTGTTTATGTACCCATTCAGTTAGTCTGTGTCTTTTTATTGGAGAATTGAGGCCATTGATGTTGAGAGATATTAATGACCAGTGACTGTTAAGAGTCTTAATTTTGATGTTGTTTCCAGTCGAGCGTTTGTGTAGTTGTGTTTTTGCCATGGGATAGTTATCTATTTCCTGAGTAGTTTTGGTTGTATCTTGACCCTTTGGGATGGAGTTTTCCTTCTAGTACCTTCTGTAAAGCTGGGTTTGTGGATAGGTACTGTTTGAATTTGTTTTTGTCATGGAATATTTTGTTTTCTCCATCAATGGTCACCGGAGGCCCTAGTTCGACGCAGACGCAGTTCTCTTGCTGTGATGCACGCTGGGTGGAGCTCTCAGTTCCACTGGCTCTAAGACTCTGTTTGGACACAGTGTGCCGTTTGAATCCAGAATTCCTGGCTGAGCTTGGAAGACAGTTCAGGCCCTGAGTCACTAACTGACCCCAGCACCCACTTTGGGCCAGAAGACCCTAGCTGAGCATGGTGCATAGTCCCAGCCCAAAAATTCTGGTTGGACACTGTGTGCATTTTGGGCCCAGAATCCCTAGCTGAACTTGGCAGACAGTTCAGGCCCTGAGAATCTAGCTGAGTTCGGCCCGTGGTTCGTGCCCAGTGTAACTGGCTGGACTTGGAAGGGGACACAGAAGGCTGTGGATACCTTGGCCTGGCCCAACGCTCATTCAGAGACCCAGAATGATTTCAGGACCCAGAGCACAGGGGAGCTGACGATCACTGGCTGTGAGAGTCCAAAACAACAGGGCTAACCTCCTAATATCCACACCTGTGAAGCATTAGAGCTCCCAGCCTAGGGAAATTTTGAGAAAACAAGTGAAACCATCATCATGCTCTCTCTATCCAACTCTGGAAGCTACCAAACAAAAACAAAGACGGCAAGATGTCTAAAGGACAGCAAAAAAGCATACGCAAAAAAACCCAAAACAACATGGCATCTCCAGTTTCCAGCTATCCCAAAGAAAACAACCCAGAGAACTCAAATACAATGGAAATACAAGAAAATGACCTCAAATCCTTAGTAATGAGGACAGTAATGGAGGAAACAAACAAAATTCGTAATCAAATGCAGGAAGATGCAGCCAAACAGGTGAGAGACATAAAAGAAGTACATAGAGTGGAACTGGAAAAATTGCAGGAAAATGCAAACAACCAGATGACAGAAATAAATAAAACAGTTCAATTTCTGAAGACCTAAAAAGAGGCAATGGAAGAAACTCAGGAACATACAAACAATCAGATGAAAGAAATCAAAAAATCAGTTCAAGATCTGAAAATGAAAATGGATTCAATGATAAACACATAACCAGAAGAAAAACGAGAACGTGAGACCTCAGAGAAGAGGGTGAACAACATAGATGTCTGCTTTTCTAACATAATCCAAGAGATGGAAGAACAAATCTCAGGTCCAGAAGATACAATCACAGATCTTGAAGCAACCATTGAAGAAAATGCCAAATCTGGAAAACTCCTGACACAAAATATCCAAGAGATTAAGGACACCATGAAAAGAAGAAATTTGAGAACAATAGGCATTGAAGAAAAAGAAGATATCAGACTCCAAGGCCCAGAAACTATTCTCAACAAAATCATAGAAGAAATTTTCCCCAATCTAAAGAAAGTGATGTCTATAAACATACAAGAGGCCTACAGAACACCAAATAGAATTGATCAGAAAAAAAAAAAACTGCCCGACACATAATATTCAAGACACAAAACATACAGAACAAAGAAAAAAAATTAAAAGCTTCAAGAGAAAAGGGTCAAATAATATTTAATGGCAAACCTATAATAATTACACCCACCTTCTCAGCAGAGACCATAAAAGTCAGAAGAGCCTGGACAGAGATCTTGCAAACCCTAAGAGACCACAGAAGCCAGGCCAGACTACTTTACCCAGCAAAACTATCAATAACCATTGATGGAGAAAACAAAATATTTCATGACAAAAACAAATTCAAACAGTACCTACCCACAAACCCAGCTTTACAGAAGGTACTAGAAGGAAAACTCCATCCCAAAGGGTCAAGATACAACCAAAACTACTCAGGAAATAGATAACTATCCCATGGCAAAAACACAACTACACAAACGCTCGACTGGAAACAACATCAAAATTAAGACTCTTAACAGTCACTGGTCATTAATATCTCTCAACATCAATGGCCTCAATTCTCCAATAAAAAGACACAGACTAACTGAATGGGTACATAAACAAGATCCAACATTCTTCTGCATTCAAGAAACACATCTCACCCATAATGATAGGCATTACCTCAGGGTAAAAGGTTGGAAAAATATTCCAATCAAATGGTCACAAGAAGCAAGCAGGCGTAGCCATTTTAATATCGAACATAATAGACTTTCAACCAAAATTAATCAAAAGGGATGAGGAAGGACACTTCATACTCATCAAAGGTAACGTCAACCAAGATGACATCACAATTCTGAACATCTATGCTCCCAATACAAGGGCACCCACATTTGTTAAAAATCTGCTAAAAAAGCTTAAACCACACATCGATCCCCACACAATAATAGTGGGAGACTTCAACACCCCACTCTCACTGAAGGATAAGTCATTGAAATGGAAACTAAGCCGAGAAATAACATCATTAACCAATGCCATGGGTCAAATGGATCTAATAGATATCTATACACCCTTTCTCCCAAACAAGAAAGAATATACCTTCTTCTCTGCACCCCATGGAACCTTCTCCAAAATTGATCACATTGAATGTCACAAAGCAAGCCTCAATAGATACAAGAGGATTGAAATAATACCTTGTATCCTATCAGATCACCATGCTCTCAGGCTGCAATTCAGCAACAACAGAAATGACAAAAAGGCTACACATACATGGAAACTAAACAACTCTCTGCTAAATGACACCTGGGTCAGGGAAGAAATAAAGAAAGAAATCAAGGAGTTTCTGAAATTCAATGAAAATGTAGCAACAACATACCCAAATTGTGGGATACATGGAAAGCAGTGTTAAGAGGAAAATTCATAGCATTAAGTGCCTTTAAAAAGAAATTGGAAACATCGCACATAAGCATCTTAATGACACAACTGGAAGCCCTAGAAAAAAAAGAAGCAGAAAAACCCAAAAGGAGTAGACATCTGGAAATAATCAAACTCAGGGCTGAAATTAACAAATTAGAAACTAAGAAAACAGTCCAAAGAATCAACAAAACCAAGAGCTGGTTCTTTGAGAAAATCAACAAGATAGACAGACCATAAGCCAAACTAACTAAAAGGCAGAGAGTATTGAAATCAACAAAATCAGAAATGAAAAGGGAGACATAACAACATACACTGAAGAAATACAAAGTATCATAAGATCCTACTTTGAAGGCATATATGCCACAAAATTGAAACTCTAAGGGAAATGGACGATTTTCTTTATCAATTTCACTAGCCAAAATTGAGTGAAGAACAGATAAACAAGCTAAATAGTCCCATTTCCCCTATAGAAATAGAAGCAATCATCGATAGTCTCCCAACCAAAAAAGGCCCAGGGCCAGATGGTTTCAGTGCAGAATTCTACCAGACCTTCAAGGGCGAGCTAATATCGCTACTCTTCAAGCTACTTCAAAAGATAGAAATGCATGGAAAATTATCAAATTCATTCTATGAGGCCATAGTCTCATTGATACCTAAACCTCACAAAGACTCAACAAAGAAAGAGAATTTCAGACCAATTTCTCTTACGAGCATCGATGCAAAAATACTAAATAAAATACTTGCAAAATGAGTACAAGAACACATCAAAGATATCATTCATCATGACCAAGTAGGCTTCATTCCAGGCATGCAGGGATGGTTTAATATATGGAAATCCATCAATGTAATCCACCATATAAACAAACTGAAAATAAAAAAAACCACACGATCATTTCTTTAGATGCAGAGAGAGCATGTGATAAAATCCAACACCCATTCATATTTAAAGTTTTAGAGAGATCGGGGATACAACGCACTTTCCTCAACATAATAAAGGCTATATACAGCAAGCCAATAGCCAAAATCAAAGCAAATGGTGAGATACTCAAGGAAATTCCTCTAAAATCGGGAACAAGGCAGGCTGCCCACTCTCTCCATTTCTCTTCAATATACTACTCGAAGTTCTAGCCAGAGCAATGAGACATCAAAAGGAGATCAAGGGTATTCAAATGGGAAAGGAGGAATCAAATTATCCCTATTTGCAGATGATATGATAGTGTACATAAGTGACTCTCAAAATTCTGCCAGAGAACTCCTACAGCTGATAAACACCTTCAGCAAATTAGCTGGATACAAAGTTAACCAAAAAAATCTGTAGCCTTCCTATACACAAATGACAAGCTTGCAGAGGAAGAAATTAGGAAAACCACACCCTTCACATTAGCCACAAGCAATATAAAATATTTAGGAGTTACTCTAACTAAGGAAGTGAAGGACTTGTTTGAAAAAAAAAATTGAAAACTCTGAAGAAAGAGATTGAAGATGACCTGAGAAGATGGAATGATCTTCCTTGCTCATGGATTGGGAGAATTAACATAGTAAAAATGGCCATCCTACCAAAAGCAAACTACAGATTCAATGCAATCCCTATCAAAATACCTACACAATTTTTAAAGACATTGAAAGTTCAATTCTGAACTTCATATGGAAAAACAAAAAACCCAGAATAGCTAAAACACTCTTGTACAATAACAGGTGCTCCCGAGGAATCTCTATACCTGATCTCAAACTGTACTCTAAAGCAATAGTAATTAAAACAGCACGGTACTGGCACAGCAACAGGCTGGTGGATCAGTGGAATTGAATCAAAAACCCAGATATGAATCCATACACATATAGTCACTTGATTTTTGACAAAGAAGCCAAATCCATTCAATGGAAAAAGGATAGCATTTTCAACAAATGGTGCTGGTCTAACTGCAGGTCTATGTGTAAAAAAATGCAACTGGACCCATATTTGTCACCTTGCACAAAACTCAAATCCAAGTGCATTAAAGACCTCAACATAAAGCCAGAGACACTAAGTCACTTAGAAGAAAAAGTGGGGAAGAGCCTGGAACATATTGGCACAGGAGACAACTTCCTGAACAGAACACCAACGGCCCAGGCCTTAATGTCAACCATTAATAAATGGGACCTCATGAGGCTGAGAAGCTTCTGTAAGGCAGGAGACACTGTCAAGAGAACAAAGCGACAGCCTACAGACTGGGAAAAGATCTTCACCAACCCTACATCTGACAAAGGTCTAATATCCAAAATATATAAAGAACTCAAGAAATTAAACACCACCAACCAAATAACCCAATTGAGAAATGGGGCTCGACTCTAAACAGAGAATTCTCAACAGAGGAATGTCAAATGGCTGAGAAACACTTAAAGAAATGCTCAACCTCCTTAATCATCAGGGAAATGCAAATAAAAACAACTCTGAGATTCCATCTTACACCCATCAGCATGGCTAAGATCAAACATTCAAGCGACACCACATGCTGGCGAGGATGTGGGGAGAGAGGAACACTCCGTCATTGCTGGTGGGAATGCAAACTAGTACAGCCACTTTGGAAATCTATCTGGTGCTATCTCAGAAAGATGGGAATAGGGCTTCCTCAAGACCCAGCTATTCCACTCCTTGGAATATACCTAGAAGATGCTCCAGCACACAAGAAGAAAATGGGCTCAACCATGTTCATAGCAGCCTTACTCATAATAGCCAGAACATGGAAACAGCCTAAGTGTCCCTCAGTAGAAGAATGGATAAAGAAACTGTGGTACATATACACTATGGAATGCTACTCAGCTATTAAAAACAAGGAATTCCTGAAATTTTTGGATAAATAGATTGAGCTAGAAATGATCATAATGAGTGAGTTAACCCAGAAGCAGAAAGAATCAAATGGTATATACTCACTTATATCTGCATACTAGCCCAAGGGGCATGTCCCACGAAAGCCTTCACTTACCAGGAAACTGGGACAGAGGGGAGGATATCCTATTGGGACTCTAAATGAGAGAAGCATGGAGAATAGCAAAGTAGAAGGATCCAGAGGGTCCTAGAAACCTACAAGTAGAACATTATGATAGGCAGATTTGGGCCCAGGGGTCCCGCTCAAACTAAGGCACCAGCCAAGGACAATACAGGCGGTAAACTTTAAACCCCTATCCAGATCTAGCTAATGGTCAGAACATTCTCCACAGTTGAGTGGAGAGTGGGATATGACTTTCTCACATACTCTGGTGCCTCACATTTGACCATATCCCCTGGAGGGGGAGACCAGGTGGCACTCAGAGGAAGGACAGCAGGTTGCCAAGAAGAGACTTGATACCCTATGAGCATATACAGGGGAAGGTAATCCCCCTCAGGAACAGTCATAGGGGAGGGGAATATTGGGAACATGTGAGGGAGCCAAGAATGGGAGGATACAAGGGATGGGATAAACATTGAGATGTAACAAGAATAAATTAAAAAAAAAAAAAAGAAAGAAAATCACAGATACCTCCAGAGTGCTCCAAAATAAAGCAGGTTATGGACATTGAAGAAAAAAAAGAATTATTAGAACCAGAGTGGTTAAGAACACCAGGAGAACCTGATTCCAGAATCAAATAAGCAGAGATCATAGGGGCTTACCGAGATAGATACAGCCACCATGCATTCTACATTTATCTGCATTAGGTCCTCTACATAAATGATAGGATTGTTAGCTTATTTTTGTGTGACTACTAAGAGTGGTGGTGTGGTGGTGATGATTTTGAGTCTTTCAACTGTTCTTGAGACCCTTTTCCTGCTATTAGGTTGTTTCACCAACAATTAATATGAGAGTTTGCACCCAGTCTTGTTGTAGCTCCTGTGATGTTTTTGACTGATAGCCCTGAGAGGCCTGCTCTTTTCTGAAGGGAAATGGAGATGTGGATCAGGGGAGAAGGTAGTGATGTGAGGAAGCAGAGGTGGAAGGTGGAATGGAGGTGGGGCTAAGAGGAGTGGAAGGAAAGAAAGCTGAGATTGGGATGTTGAGAAAAGTAGACTAAAAATCCAAGGAGGCACAGCTATGCTAAGATGTAACAAAATAGACATCAAGCAAAACCAATTCAGAAAATAAAGTAAAGCTTACTTTATACTCATAAAGGAAAAATCCAACAAAAGGTAATTATAATCCTATACATGTATACATGTGTAGGCTCAATTTTTTAAATGAATATATCTTATTACAAATTTATTAACCTAGGGTACCTCACTTATAACCTGACTAACCTAAACAATAGGAGAAGGAGATTAAAGAATAAAATAATGAAACCATAAGGATATCAGATCCGAGGAACAATTCTTCTGGCATAATCAGCAGGATTTCTTCTGATGGAACCTGGAGCAACCAGAAGCCAGAACCTCAGCCAGAGCCAGAATCCTCGAAGCCTTCCCTCAAATGGTTCTATCGAGGAGCATCTCAAAGTGGAGTAATGAACAGCCAAAACTATTCCAAGTATCCAAAGGCCCAGCCTCTTGTTTTTGTCTCATGTATGTATATCTTCTCAGAATTTCTTCAAGGATGTTTTTCAGCTGGTTAACAACCAATTTTTCTTCCACATGGTGGTTCGACTTCTAAGGGGATAAACATTACCTGCTCTCTCATAAGTCTTTTTCTCATGTCCCACTTGTGATCTAAACAAAAAACATGTTTCTCTCTCGTTCACACATCAAACACATCGGCACCCATATTCAATAGTGAAACAGTATTCCATTTAAAAGCAGATCAACCCTGCTGCAGAGATGGTGGTGATTTTAATACCTCATTTTCAGCAATAAAAGGGTAATATGGAAAAAAACTAAAATAGAGAAACTCTGAAGTTAAGTAAGTCAGTTCTATCACTTCCCTTAAAACACCTTTTGGACTTGAAACCTCTATATTGATGACATGTTTATAAAAAGTATTGTTGCCAGTTATGCACTGAGAAGCCTTCAATGACCACACCCAGATAGAGCAGTAATTTCAAATTGTACTGGAAATATGGACATTCTGTCTCAGAAGCCTTCTGTTTTCTAATAACCAATGGACTATGATGCTTGCAAACCTGAAAGGCAACTTTAACACAAAACATTAATTTAAAACTGTTTTATATCTATAGAGAGAAGATGCTGTAAATAAGGACTCGTTTATATTTTCTACACACTATGTACACAGAAAGGCAACACTAAATATGACAGTGGGTCTCAGTGAGCATACAGGCTTAGAGCTTTGCATTTGTTCTTCTGAGAACCAAGACACAAACACGCTGTGGGAAATTCAAGAGAGATTCGTGTTTTCCCACAAAGAGTATTATATATGAATTTTCAGCAAAAGTTCTTTACAATCTGTGTTGTCTTACAAGTTATACCTATAAAGTATTTCTTGGCACTCAAGAGAATCTAACAAGATAGTTCTAAAAGAGTACTCAGTATACTTATTTGGATATGCAGAATTTCTGTGTAGACGATACTTGCCTTGAGAACATAGGTCTATAAAATCGTATCTACCTGTCAAACAAGGCAATGTGCAAAATATCCTCATTTCTACCACAGACAGAACTCTTCCTAAATGTGGGCAAGCTTGGATGTAGGCAATCAATGGCCAAACTCAGGCAAAACTGGGTAAGGAAGCCCCCAATAGTTTTTTCCTCACAAATATGTCTGGCCCAGATATATTGGGCCCAAGAGTTGCAGATGATGCTCCAATGTTCTAGAGAATTTTGGATTACTGTTTAGGCAGCAAACCATCTCTGTCATCTTCTTCTTTTAGGAAGGGGCTAAGCTGAACTCCGTGTATACTCAGGTAATTAATTTATTCATTATCAAGCCTCTGATGGAGTGGAAGACCTGATAGTTTAGTTTTACAATTAACCTTAGTTGCTTAAGGGTCAAGATGTTTTCAGTAGAGATCGATGTTTAAGTTGATAATGATGGGAAATGATAGATATATTGATTTACATGCAGAATTTTAGACTCACCAAGATAAGAAATGCGTTTTCTTCAAGGCTACCAGTTAAGAAACTCAAAACATATGAATGTAACATATACACAATTCCTGATTGTTTTATGGTCCTTTTCTGCTATATGTAGTTTATTGTATATACATATTATAATATAAATACATATTTAAAAATAATTAATAAAAATTGTAAAAATGCTTCCACATTATATCACAAAGAAGACAAAAGAAAACCATAGGTCTTTATCTCAGAAATGCCTAGATTAAAAGCGTGAACCACCATGATGCCCAGCAAGATACATATGTTTTGTTATAAGATGTACAATTAGTATGATTAACGTTGAAAGGAACATTTTTTAAATTCCATAATTTAATCAGTATGCATTTCACTTAGTATGAATTACCATCTTCTACCTCACAAACAGATATCGAGTCATGATGCAAAATAACATGAATAACATGTGGTGACAATGCAAACTTAGAGAAATTACTGAACAAAATGAACAAAACAGCAAAGATGCAATTCTGAAAAATATAGTTCAATAACTGATAAATATACTTGTACAACTCATGTTATTATGTTATATCTTCAACGTGAAATACCATAAATATTGAAAATAAACCATTGATTATTAAATGTTTTAAAATAACCAGTAAGCAGATTTTATGCCCTTTAATTTGAAAAATGGAAAAAGGAAATTCTCAAAAAAAGAACTCTTTAAAGCAGACTTTTCATATTCTGCTACTATTTAAATCATTTTAAGTTATTAATATACAAATATACATGACAGCTAAAATGCCACTGAGCATACAAGTCAACATACTTTTACACTAGTGTGAAGGAAAGCCTCTCCCAAACACAGTAAGAGAAACTGTCGTTACTGCTTTGCAGGGAAGTTAAACAGCATGCTTAAAGATTCCCATAGCATGATACATGTACTCCTGTAAATTAATCTCCTTAGTCAGGATATACTTGGTATATCCTGAACTTATCAACTATTCCCTTTATCATCTTCCTAATTTTGACAAGAAAGTAAGATCCTAATATAAAATTAAGCAAACAAAATTAGTGCCATATAAGTTAATGCTAGCTGTACAACTTATGATCTTTTGATGCACAGCAATTAAGAGGGGTAACTTATGCAGCTACAATTAAACATGAGGATAGTTTAACTGAAGTAAGACAGACAGATCAATTCCTCTTTCAAATTGCATATACATTCTTTTCTATATATGTGATAAACATTATGAGAGGAGGAAAGCATTTGTGAACCTTGAAGATATGCTTGCAGATGCCCCCCACACTCTATGAAAGTACATTTGGAAATGTGTGTCTTCACTTCACCAATATGCTGCTTGTTTATAGCTTATATAGTTGGAAGTTAATATTAGTTATATTTCTAACTTCAAAAGATATTAAATCACACAGCCCTTTCTTCTTGAACATAGTAGGCAAGCAAGCCACACTGAGCTCAGGTAAATTACAAGTGTGATCTTTGCAGAAATGGGATTGCTGCTGTACAACCTGAAGAGGGATTCAAGCTGATACACAGTGGTGCCTGAGCTGTTGAGATTGGAAAGCAGAGGAAGAGACTAGAAATAAGGATAACATCTACTGTAAAGCAGAACATTTTTCTTTGTAGCATGCAATATGCAGACATCTGGTAGACCATACGGATTTGCAATCTTACTTGAAGTAAGCCATGATCCCTATGACCAGCAGAATATTTCAGATAATATTTTGTTTAGATACCATTTTTTAATTTCCATGCTGCCTTTGGTATGTCCATTTGAGACTAAGCCTATTACATCATGTTTAAAGTCTAACAGAAGATCAAGTTAAACCTTTTTTTTCCCCCCACTGTTCAATGGTTGCGTATTCCACACCCACCTTTTAGCAGACACAGTAATGCCACATTGGCACCAATCCATTCTCAATCTTATGTTTATTGCAGGTTATTCGTCCATTTTCTTCTGCTTTTCCTGAATATGTATTTCCATATTCCCGTTTGAGTTCAGACTTGAGTACCATGTGCACTTCTTATTTTCAAATGCTTATGTGTGGCTTTCCTATAGCTATGGATGTCTTCCCAGGATAAAATATACCTGACGTCCCTGAAACACCAACATGCATGACCTAGGAAACTGAAGCAGACTCCCTGACACTTTGTCTTAATCTGGTACCATTGAGAATGCCTAGAAACTTCTTTCTACTTCTTTCAGACCATCATAAAGGATGTGTGTTCTGAAACATACTCATAAACATCAATACAAATTGGAGATTGACATCCATCATATGTGTAAATGCTACAACAGCTATACATGGTGAGTTACAGAGAATACAATAATTGAAAGTCAGACAAAATAACCTGAGACAGAAGAATGTACGTAGCAGAGAGTATGTCTTGAGTCTAATTCTGGCATTCCTGTCCCTAAATTATCAACAGCAAGCATTATTATTTGTCACTCCAGTCTCACAGAAGGAAATCTGTGTTCACTAACCCAGTGGCATTGTCCCTTTATACAAGAGTACAGCTAGACTTAAAATTCCCTCAAATACTCTATCATCAATTTCTATCATATAATATTTTTTCTCCACATAGCTAACATTGAAAACATGCAAAGCCGTGGAATTACAGGCATGGCCAAAAATATAAGGAAATTTCCTGTGTGTACTGTGGGAAAGAAAATGAATCTTCCCCAAATCTTCTTTACCCATAAAAGTACCAGAAGAGTCACCAAGAAGACAGCACTGCAGAAAGATCTAGGAATAGAGGAGAGAAAATGGGTTAATGAGGCATAGAGTTTGAATAATGATCTTTGAAGCTGTACTTTCCTAGGGCTTATGAATGTCAAATGTTTGAAAAGGAATAAATGCATAAAGGACTTACGCGATCATAATATCTCTGTTAAATTTCATCATCCTTCAGTCAGTTTTGTTGAGTGGGGTAGAATGCAAAAGCAGAAAACTCCAGCAATCATCACATCTCCTTTACCATATAAATGGTAATCTATTCTGACTAAGCCTCGCTGCTGCTGTAGGGGCACACAAGAATTGGAAGCTGCAGAATGCAAGAGATAAAAATGCAAGAGAACAGCATGTTAACAAAGTATCTGCCATCTGTGAGCATGATAGGTGAAGTCTGCAGTGTCCAGCACATATATGCAAGGCTCATGTGTGTGCATATTTCTTTATAAGTTTACAGGGGAATGAAGTATCTCTGAATCATCATTGCCAGTACTTTCTGACATGCTATTCATGCCCTGTGGAATTGTCGAACACTTTCTTCCCACAGGCTTTGAATCTGAGACCCTGTATTCAGAATAACCACAATTATGGATTAAATATAATTTAGTCTCTTCTCCAGGCACAAGCAGTATGATTTCACCCAAGACTCAGAGATCTAGGCCCATGACATGAAACCTTAGTGTATTTTTCCACAAAGTGAACCAAGAAAGAACTCATTGAAAAGCCATTTATGATGATACAACATGTTACACTATATGATGCCATGGTAAATTAAAGGGAACAGGGCCAAAAGGCCCATGCCGGACCTGACCAGAGCATAATAGCAGATACCATGAACTGAAGGCTCAATCACCAGTTTTGATTTCCCATGTCTCTCTGTGTCATAGAATATTCTCTTTTTCCATAGATGCATGCCTGATTTCCAATATTATGTCTATGCCCTACTACAAACTGTTTATGTCTCTTTGTATAAAACAGTTCTGCTCAATTGATTTCCTTATGATCTGTTTGATGTCATTGCAGAAATCAGGTTTCTTATTTGAATGTGAACTTTGACTTTATATAATATTCTTTATCCACCATGAATCACTGAGTTGACATTTGTGTCATGATACCCCAAGTGCTAGAACACTGTGTCTTCCCACAATTTATTCATATCTGACATCATAGTGTCATTAAGAAATATAATACCATAGAAATATATCCACATTTCCCTCTCCAAGAAAAAATGAGTAAAGCTTCTGGGTAGAAGGATTCCATTCCATTCTAAAGTCACAGAGATGAGTCAAGTCAGCGACTCTACCATGTTAGGCACTATAGCCGTGACAGAGTGTCAATCATTGTGTAATAATGGATTTTCTTTGATAGTAATGAATCAATATTCCTGGGCTAGAACACAGGTGAGTTTCATTATCGTATCTGTCCTATTCTAGCTTAATAATCTGGGTGCAGAATCACCTCTTCTCAGCCTAGCTCCACTTTCTGGGGGACTCCATGGCTTCAGAGGTTGATTGCCCTTAACATTTTTTGTCAATTTTTGTTAATCTTGCCATTCTGACTGAGGTAAAACAAATTACCAAATTTTTTTGATTTGCATTTCCTTAGTAGATAAGTATGGTGATCTTTTGAGGGATGTCTTAGTTCT
>NW_026131876.1:0-24903 GCF_903995435.1 Acomys russatus | reverse complement strand
TCAGGACTGAGTGTGTACTCTTCCCATGAGGCCTGAAAATTAATCCCTACCAAGGAAAAGAGAGTAAAGAAAACAGGCAACAGAGTCCATGTTAGAGACAATCTCAACTCTTCTTACTAGAGGACCCACACTAAGCCTGAACTACACATCACCTACATCTGTGTAGAAGTCCTAGATCCAGTCTTTTGAGGATCTTTGGTTGGTGATTGAGTCTGCACAACTCCCTCTGTGCCCTGATAAATTGACTGTTGATTTTCTTGTGTAGTTTATGTTAGTTCTTCTTCCTTCTATATTTCCGCCTACTTTTCTACAAGAATCTGAACACTTCATCTAAAATTAGGTTTTGATTCTTAGCATCTGTTTTGATTCACTGGTGTCTGAAAGCAGAGCAGAGTACCAATAGTAGTGTCAGAGGTTGTCTCTCTCCTGTGTTCTGAGTCTCAGTTTTGGGCCAGGCATTGCTTGAACATTCCTTAATCTCTGCTCTATTTTTATCCATGCCTATCTTGTAGGAAAAATAAATTTTAACTCATGGTTCTTGTGGGTTGGTTGGTATTCCCCTCCCTCCATTAGGAGTTCTGTCTAGTTAGAGGGTGTCCTCTCATCCCAGTCACCACCATATTATCCCAGAACTGTCTTATTTACCCACCTTGTCAGAAACATATCTCCATTCATACCTCCATTCTTACTGTTCAGGCCACCCTGACCTGCTGCATCAGCTCTCCCCAGGTCTGATATCCACCCTCATTTCAATCTGAGATTTCTCTCCTACCTTGTTCCATATCTTCACCTTCTTCTGCTATCTATTATATTTCCCTTTCTGAGGTAGAATAAAGCATCCTCTCTGGGTTCCTCCATCTTACTCATTTTTTTGGGGTCAGTAAATTCTGATATTCTTATCCTGTACTATATGGTTAAGTAATTATATCCATGTGCATTTTTGTTAGTCTAGGTTATCACACTCAGCAGATGTTTTCTAGTCTACTTGTATGAAAAAATTTATGATTTTATTTGTTTTTTTTATCTGAGTAGTATTTCATTGTTTATTCTCCATTGTTTGTTTGAGTGACATCAACTTTTTCTGGACTCTAGCTATTATGAATAAAGCTGTTATGAACATAATTTAGCAAGTGTCCTAGGATAAATGTCCAGGTATGGTACAGCTATGTCTGGAGGTTAAGCTTTTACCAGTTTTCTGATAAAGTAACAGATTGATTTCCAAAGTAAGACATGCATCTATTTCAATATGCATCTCCTGTGTGTGAATTTATTTGAAAATAAACCAGTAAAAAGAGGCTCTGCCTGAAATATAATTTAAAAAGCAAAACAACAATATAAAGATGAATAGAAGAGAATATGATAAATATATTTTCAACTAATTATAATAGATTGTTAATCTTGGTAGCAAATGTTGCCCCAGAAATACTCCTGTGCATTCACCAGTCGTTCTTTCACTATCTTAGTCAATTAAGTTAATTACATATGGAAATACCAGAAGCTCAGAGGCTCAAACATCATGTGTAATTTTCATATTTCTATGTAATTAATAAATGAATACATAATCAGGTTTACAGCTTGGTCAAAACCTGTGGCCTTTTCTTTACCTTCTGAGTAAGTACTCAATAACCGCAGATGGAAATGCTTTCCATGGAATATGCATGTTTTGTGTAGATGAACTCACATGAAATTTTATAGGTGTCCCAAAATTCTATATTTTTATCTTTGCAAACTTTATCCCACAGGATAATTGTTCCAAACATAGGAATAAAGACAATACCTTCAAGTACAGGATAGACATTGTATTGATTTCAAATGATTATGTGTATACTTCTGTACATAATAAATATTGTACCATTTTACAGAACACCATCTGAAAGCCAGTTTCCTATGGTTTTGGCTTTTTCCCTAGATGAAATAAACAGAAACCCTTATCTTCTACCAAATATGTCTTTAGTATTTCCAGTACCACATTTTATAAGTGTGTCAGAATTAAAAGTTCTCATTCACGTTCCTCAACCAACTCATTTGTTTTCTCCTAATTATGACTGTGCCCAAGTAGTCAGTTGTACAGTATTTCTTACAGGACCAAACTGGGAAGCATCTGTACTATATCACACATTCATGTACAGCCATGAACCTCAACAGGTGAGAGATTGTGCGGTTAAAATCTAATTAATTTGTGTCTCCATTGGTGGCTTTGATAAGATGCAAAAAAGGGTGTAAAGAGGAGACTGGTCTTACTGGCCTTATGTCAATCTGTGTAGTTCAATGGTATTATTCAGATACTTGATGGGGATCTGGAATTTCTTTGTGTTAAATGGGATAAGAGGAGAAGTAAACAGGTAAGGGGATTTCTAGAGATTTTTACAGATCAAATGTGTTTACAAGTTCTTAAAAGTACATGCTACCTCATGCTGCTCCCTGTGTCCTAGGTTCTTCTTCTTACTTATGGGCCTTTCATCCTCTCCTGAATGACCGTGTACAATTTTCCTATATTTATCAGATGGCCCATGAAGATACATCTCTCCCCATGGCCCTTGTCGCCTTCTTACTTTATTTAAACTGCAACTGGGTAGGGCTGGCCATCTCTGACAATGAACAGGGTACACAATTTCTCTCAGATTTGAAAAGAGAGATGGAAAAGGATACAGTTTGCTTTACCTTTGTGAACATGATCCCACTGAACATGGAGGTATACATGTCAAGAGCTGAAGTGTATTAGTACCAAATCATGACATCGTCCACAAATGTTGTTATAATTAATGGTGGCACAGACAATACTCTTGCTGTGGCCTTTAGAATGTGGGAATCTCTAGATATACAAAGAACATGGATCACCACCTCACATTGGGATGTTCCTACAAGTAAGAGAGATCTCACACTTGACCCATTCCATGGGAATCTCGCTTTTGCACAGCACCATGGTAAGATTTCAGGTTTTAAAAATTTTGTCCAGACATTGAACCCTCTCAAATACTCAGATAAATATCCGGCAAGACTGAAGTGGATGAACTTTAACTGTGAAGCCTCAGCATCTAACTGGAAGACAATGAAGAACAGCTCAACCAATTTCTCATTGGAATGGCTAATGGCACAGACTTTAGACATGGCGTTCAGTGATAGCAGTTATGACATATACAATGCTACATATGTTTTGGCCCATGTCATTCATGAAATGCTTCTTCAACAGGTAGAAAATCAGCCAATTGACAATGAGAAAAAACATGATCATAACTGCTAGAAGGTAGTGTTTCTTCTATTGGATTATACATGATCTTATCAATGTCATAGTTTTTAAGAGTCTCTCAGATGATTAACTGAGTTAACTAGGAAATGTTTCCCCAAAACCTAGGTTTCTAAATGTTTTTATACTGACACAATAAATCTAGAACTTTGTATACATCTTCAAATACAAAGGTATTGGAACAAAAGACACCATTTATCAGTGAAAATCAGTGATTCTTTAACAGAGCAACTGAATATAATCATACCTGTTCTAATACTGGAGAGATAATTAGTCTTTTTTCATTAATGGTCTCCATGATGAGGAGATGAGTGTTGATTAATTCTGAAATTTGAGGTAATAAGTTCAGGGGATTGTTTTCTCAATTGATTCTCCCCCAAATGTAGTCTCTGTTCACCTTCCTCAAAGTTTTAGTATAATTGCACAGAAATAGTTATGTGAATCAGTTTATTACACACACACACTCATTTGTTTGGATATATGTTTCTCACTGTATTTGTGTTTCTAAGTGTGTTTCTGTGTATCTGTGTGTATATCTGTATTTATGTGTGTGTGTACATATGTATGCATGCGTGTGTGTGTGTTTGTGTGTGTGTGAGTTTCCGTCCATCTGACTCTCTGTCTGTTTTTAGAAGGAAGCATAAATTGTCTGTGTTTAAATGCTCATGTGTATGTTTGTTTCTCTTTTATGTATGTTTTTGTTTGTATTTATAAGCGCATGTGTCTGTGTGTTCTGTGTTTCTGTATATTGGATTGCACATATGTATATCTCTTGCTCTGTGTGTGTGGGTGTGTGTGTGTGTGTGTGTGTGTGTTTCTGTCTGTCTCTCCTTTGATATTGTGAGCATAAATGTGTTTTTGTGTCATTGTCTCTCTGGGTTAGTGTTTGTATCTCATTACATCTCGTTGAGTGTATTTGTCTGTGCACATGAGTATCTACGTATGTGTTTGGTACATTTCTGTACTTGTGTGTCTGTTTGGATGCATATGTATGTCTGTGCCTGTATGTTCATATGTGTTTCTGGACATGTATGTTAATGTGTGTGTAAACAAATATGGGGCTATATTATGTGTGTATCTCTGTATAGATATGGGTCTCTCTGTTTGCAGAACCTTGTGTGTTTGTGTTGTGTTTGTGTTGTGTTTGTTTGTGAGTTGTACATGTATGTTTGATGTGTAAGTGCTTATCTATGCTTGTCTTTCTTAGTTTCCTTTCAGTGTACTAAAATTCTGCAAATATTATGACAAATTAATATAATGTTCTCATTTCATTGAGAATCTCCACCTGATACCTTCAATAAAATTGCATTTCAGATGTAATCATCACACATTTTCTCCAATCTGGGAAGAGCATATAGATTATATAATACTGCCTGTTTTTTATATGCACTCCTTGATGAGAAAGACCCACTTTATTACTCCTACTGGAGACAACGTGACCATGAACCAAAAAGAAAAACTTCAGAAAGAGTATGACATTTTCTACATTTAGAATCTCCCACATGATTTTGAACTTAAGGTGAAGATAGGAAAGTTTATCCTATATTTTCCACATGGTCAACAGCTCCATTTATCTGAAGACATGCTAGAGTGGGCCACAGGAAGTCTACAGGTGGGTTTAAAGAACTGTACTGATTTCCAATACATACAAGTAAACACTGTGTGTTTAGTTGGTCCATTTATGCTTTTTTATAAGTTAGTGAAATGAAATAAACTGTCACAAAAAGAACCTACTTCTAGTCTCCTCTGTTATATTTCTTATTTTCACTATTTTTGACGTTATTTCCTCAAGGAGTTCATGCAATAGTTACACTGTACTTTATTATAAAAGAAACTGTGACCATATGTGTGTGGATTTATATCTGGGTCTTCGATTCGATTCCACTGATCAACCATCCTGTTGTTGTGCCAGGACCATGCTGTTTTAATTACTATTGCTTTATAATACAGTTTGAGATCAGGTATGGAGATTCCTCCTGAGGAGCTTTTATTTTACAAGATTGTTTTAGCTATTGTGGGTTTTTTGTTTTTCCATATGAAGTTCAGAATTGATGTTTCAATGTCTTTAAAAATTGTGTAGGTATTTTGATAGGGATTGCATTGAATCTGTAGATTGCTTTTGGTAGGATGGCCATTTTTACTATGTTAATTCTCCCGATCCATGAGCAAGGAAGATCATTCCATCTTCTCAGGTCATCTTCAATCTCTTTCTTCAGAGTTTTGAAATTTTTTTTCGAACAAGTCCTTCACTAGCTTAGTTAGAGTAACTCCTAAATATTTTATATTGCTTGTGGCTAATGTGAAGGGTGTGGTTTTCCTAATTTCTTCCTCTGCAAGCTTGTCACTTGTGTATAAGAAGGCTACAGACTTTTTTGAATTAATTTTGTATCCAGCCAATTTGCTGAAGGTGTTTTTCAGCTGTAGGAGTTCTCTGGTGGAATTTTGAGGGTCACTTATGTACACTATCATATCATCTGCAAATAGGGATAACTTGACTTCCTCCTTTCCCATTTGGATCCCACTTGATCTTCTTTTGTTGACTTATTGCTCTGGCTAGAACTTTGAGTACTATATTGAAGAGATATGGAGAGAGTGGGCAGCCTTGCCTTGTTCCTGATTTTAGAGGAATTTCCTTGAGTATCTCACCATTTACTTTGATTTTGGCTATTGGCTTGCTGTATATAGCCTTTATTATGTTGAGGAAAGTGCCTTGTATCCCCGATCTCTCTAAAACTTTAAACATGAATGGGTGTTGGATTTTATCAAATGCTTTCTCTGCATCTAAAGAGATGATCATGTGGTTTTTTATTTTCAGTTTGTTTATATGGTGGATTACATTGATGCCTGGAATAAAGCCTACTTGGTCATGATGAATGATATCTTTGATATGTTCTTATATTCGTTTTGCAAGTACTTTATTTAGTATTTTTGCACCGATGTTCATAAGAGAAAGTGGTCTGAAATTCTCTTTCTTTGTTGAGTCTTTGTGAGGTTTATGTACCAATGTGACTACGGCCTCATAGAATGAATTTGGTAATGTTACATCCATTTCTATCTTTTGGAGTAGCTTGAATAGTATTGGTATTAGCTCGCCATTAAAGGTCTGGTAAAATTCTGCAGTGAAACCATCTGGCCCTGGGCTTTTTCTTGGTGGGATACTACCAATGATTGCTTCTATTTCTGTAGGGGAAATGGGACTATTTAGCTCATTTATCTGTTCTTCACTCAACTTTGGCAAGTGCAATTGATCAAGAGAATCGTCCATTTCCCTTAGATTTTCATATTTTGTGGCATATATGCTTTCAAAGCAGGATCTTATGATTCTTTGTATTTCTTCAGTGTCTGTTGTTATGTCTCCCTTTTCATTTCTGATTTTCTTAATTTCAATATTGTCTCTCTGGCTTTTAGTTAGTGTGGCTAACGGTCTGTCTTTCTTATTGATTTTCTCAAAGAACCAGCTCTTGGTTTTGTTGATTCTTTGTACGGTTTTATTAGTTTATAATTTGTTAATTTCAGCCCTGAGTTTGATTATTTCCAGACATCTACTCCTGTTGGGTGTTTTTGCTTTTTTTCTTATGGCTTCTACTTGTGTTGTTAAGATGCTTACATGTGATGTTTCCAGCTTCTTTTTAAAGGCATTTAGTGCTATAAATCTTCCTCTTTGCACTGCTTTCAATGTATCCAACAAATTTGGGTATGTTGCTCCTTCATTTTCATTGAATATCAGAAACTCCTTGATTTCTTTCTTTATTTCTTCTCTGACCCAGATGTCATTTAGCAGAGAGTTGTTTAGTTTCCACATACATGTAGGCTTTTTATTATTTCTGCTGTTGTTGAATTGCAGCCTAAAACCATGATGATCTGATAGGATATAAGGTATTATTTCAATCGTCTTTTATCTGTTGAGGCCTGTTTTGTATACCACAGTTTCTTTATCCATTCTTCTACTGAGGGACGCTTAAGCTGTTTCCATGTTCTGGCTATTATAAAAAGGCTGCTATGTACATGGTTGAGCATATGCCCTTGTTGTGTGATGGAGCATTTTCTGGGTATATTCCAAGGAGTGGAATAGCTGAGTCTTGAGGAAGTTCTATTCCCAATTTTCTGAGATAGCACTAGATAGATTTCCAATGTGGTTGTACAAGTTTGCATTCCCACCAGCAATGAAGGTGTGTTCCTCTTTCTCCACATCTTCTCCACCATGTGGTGTCACTTGAATTTTTTATCTTAGCCATTCTGATGGGTATAAGATGGAATCTCAGAGTTGTTTTGATTTGCATTTCCCTGATGACTAAAGATTTATATCCTCACTTATAATTGTACATGAGCCCAAGGGGCATGTCTCTTGAAAGTCTTCACTTAGCAGGAAATTGGAATATATGTGAAGACATTCTATTGGGACTCTAGGTGAGAGATGTATGGGAGAATGGGGAAATAGAAGGATCCAGAGCATCCTAGAAATCCACAAGAAGAACATTAGGATGGACAGATCTGGGACCAGGGTTTATTCCCAATGTATGGCACCAACCAAGACCAATACATGCAGTAAACATGGAACCCCAACAAGACCTAGCCAATGGACAGAACAGTCTCCACAGCTAAGTGGAGACTGGGGAATGACTTTCACAAAACTCTGGTGCCCCATATTTGACTATGCCCCTTGATTGGGAGGCCTGGCGGCTCAGATGAAGGATAACAGGCTACCAAGAAGAGACTTGATACCCTATGGTCATGTACAGGGGAAGGCGGTCCCCCTCAGTCACAGATATAGAAGAGAGAAATATGGTGAATGGGGAGGGGGGAGGAACAGTAGGATATAAGGGACGGCATAACAGTCAAAATGTAATATGAATAAATCATAAGAACAGTAAGAAAATGAGAGAAAGTAATGTTTCCCATTCTACATAGAGAGTTGAGGTATCCCAATGCTAAACAGTGAGACCCTGTTCCACTACCACCAAAGCAAAAGGAAGCATTCTATTTAACTGTATATGTGGAGAATATAAGATGAACCTATGCACCTCTGACAATGTGGTCTTCACTTAGACCTTAATAATGAATGAAAGATTCAAATGAGCACACAACAGTCAGCTAATTTCTAAGGCTCCTTACAGAGCCTCATCATAAAGTTCAATGTAATACAAAAATAACCTTCCTCTAACCTAAGAAAACCTTCAATTAACATCAAACAAAGTAACATAAGAATATATTATTAATTTGTTCATATTACATCTCAATTGTTATCCCATACCTTGTATTCTCCCATTCCTCCCTCCTTCCCTCTTTCCAACAACTCTCCTCTCCTACATCTGTGACTGAGGGTGACCTCCTCCCTCCGTATATGTTCTTAGGGTATCAAGTCTCTTCTAGATAGCCTGCTATCCTTTGTCTGAGTGGAACCAGGCCTCCCCATCAAGGGGACATGGTCACATATGGGGCACCAGAGTTTGTGTGAAAGTCAGACCCGGTTCTCCACTCAACTGTGCAGAATGTCCTGTTCGTGGGCTAGATCTGGGTAGGGGTACGAAGTTTACTGCATGTGTTGCCCTTGGCTGGTGCCATAGAAACAAACTGACTTTTACTGAGCTTCCCACAGTATTTGTAGGCTCCTTAAGGTCTTCTCACTTCAGGAAACACATCATATTACTGCTTCTTACACATCAACTCGGCACTTTGTCATTAGGATTGTCTTTTCAATTGTGTTTTTTTTTTTACACTAAGTTTGTGATGATTTGAAGTCTTAATTTACTGGAGCATGTGTTTGTTATCTGAGACTTGAGGAGATATTTCCCCTGTTTTAGATGTGCTTTTGTCATATCTTGCTATGTCATTGCTTTGATTAAACTTTGGCCATGAACAAAGTGAGGGGAAAGGTTGTTTTGGCTCATGGGTTCTAGACAAGGGAAGACAAGGATGAAATTTGGAGACTGAAACTAAGGCATAGGCCCTTGAAAGAACACTGCTTACTCGCTTGCTCTGTTTCATTTCTCATACACCCTTGCCTAGCAACAGCATTGTCTTTAGTAGACTTGGCATGCCTACAATGAATACCAAATAATAAAATGCATTAGCGTTACAAAGATGGGTTATTCTGATAGAGAGAATTTCTCAGGTAAGTTTCATTCCATGTTCTCTATCTTTTTACTGTACTTTGTGTCAGCTTGATGAAAATCAACAAGGAAACCATGTTGCAATCTCTGTAGTGCTTGCACAAAGTACACTAAAATTGTTTCCAGAATGTCTAAGATTTGGTAAAGAACTCCACTTTTTATCAACTTGTTTTAATATATTCACATGTTTGGCATTATACAATGTGCTAAGTGACATGCGGTACCTCAGCTTATGTACGTAAAATAAGCTTATTGTTATCTGAACATGCTAATATAATATAGTTATGGATGTAGTAGGTAAAACTCAATATGTATCTTATTTCCGCAGATGGTGCCCTCTGTGTGCAGTGCTGACTGTGGTCCTGGATTCAGAAAATTCAGGCAGGAGGGAATGCCAGCCTGCTGTTTTATTTGTATCCACTGCCCAGAAAATGAAATTTCTAATGAGACAAGTGTGTGTTTTGCTGCTGTGATAAATCCTTTACACTGAGACCCCTCTACACCAACAAAGGGATGCTGAAGGAGCCTAAAAGACAACTACAAAAATAAAATATACTATTTTCTCCATGCGCAGTCACAGGAATTCAAACACTAACAATGTCATAACAACAACAACAATCACAAAAACCCTTTTACCTAGATGCACATTTTGATTCAATTTATGTCACATCATATTTTCTCAAAGAAACAAAATCAACGTGCAGTGTGAGCACATTCTGTATGAGATCTGCTATGGTTACTAATTTCCCCTATAACTTCATGCATACCAGTTTCCAGTCATGAATTTTTAAAATGTGCATTCATTCTTTTTGAATATATATACTCTACATGTGTTTATGTACACAGTGTGTGGACAGAATCCAACAGAAGTTAGAATATGGCACAAGAACTGATGGACTGTGTAATGGAGGTGCTAGAAACCAAGTCTGTATCCTTAGAAAAATTAGTGTAAAGATCAAAAAATTAAATGTAAAAATAGCAAAAACTGCTGAGTATGAGACAGAATTTGTGTGATATGTAGAGCCTCATTTTCTTTTTCCCCCTTCTTTATTTTAATTTAATCTGATTACATCTCAATTGTTATTCCCTCACCCATTTTCAAATGTCTGATGTGATTTGTTTCTAGGAAGGTGATGATAATTTTTAACACATGATGTACAAAATATAAGGAGTCTTATATCAAATATTTTATACATAGCACCCAATTAATAATTTCGTGAAATAATAGATTAGAATCAGTTTTGTACTGAAAGCAGTTAGTACAAAAATAAATTTTTATTACAACCTACAAACCCAGTTTTGTAAAATGATTATATATTTATGCTTGACAAAATGCAAGTGGACAATGTGTAGTTTTTACAACATTTGCCTTTGATACTATGCAATGAAATTCAAGTTCTTAAAGTACTTTTATGGCCAATAATATGGCCCTACATATAAAATAATTTGCAACTAAGACTGCGAGCTGGCCAGGACCCATATATTGAGAGGAGGCAATGAACTATTAGAAATGCCTTGTGACATCTATGTACTCAAATAACATCCATAATGATGAAATAAACTGTAATAAAATTTTTATAAATAATAAAAATTAATAAGAATTCATGGTAATTACATAAATAAATAGAAAAATAGTAATATTATTTATAGGTGTGTATGTACGTTGTGAGTGTATGTGTACATAAGGGCAGATGAAGGTGAGAGACAACTAATACCTCTATAGTTAATTTGCAGGCAGTTGTGAAACACCTCACATGGGTTCTGGGAACTGAACTCAGGTTTTCTGCAAGAGCAGGACATTCTCTTCATAGTTCAGCTAACTTTCCAACACTTTAGGCAAAGTAACTAGTAACAATTGCCCATCAATAAATTGTTCTACATGAAAGATTTAAAAACCAGGAAGCACCTTATAACTCTGTGCAACTATCTAATTAATCAGCGCAATTCCAATGAAATTTCCTACCATTGTCATTTCAGGAGAGGATATAATGAGTGAAGTAGTTTGTTTAACACAAAAAAATCTAGGTCACTGTCCAAATGTGGTGGCACATGCCTTTAATCTCAGCACTTGGGAGGCAGGGGCAGGTGGATCACTGTGAGTTCAAGGCCAACCTGGTCTAAAAAGTGAGTCCAGGACAGCCAAGGCTACACAGAGAAACCCTATCTTGAATAAAAATCTAGGTCACTTTTGGGTTTTGTTTTATTTCTTCCATGCTGCTTATTGATATATAAATTTACCTCAGAGTATATTCACAGAGTTTGGGTCTCATAGAGAATGCAATTAGGGAAGCAAGAAGATCCTGAATGCTTCCCATGAAGGTAAAATAAAGATGAAGAGCTTTGTAGTGCTCAGTCTGTAGAGAGGTTTCTACCTTCAGTGATAGAATTAGTGCTTCTCATGATCAAGACTCAGGAATTGTTTTTCTTTACTGCCATATGAGAACATAAATAAGGACATATTAATAATTCTTTTTTTTTTTTTTGACAGTTTCAAGCCTTTATATTACTTTTATATACAGAGAAACTTTATGTCTCATACTCACATTCCTACTTCTCCCAAATGATTATCAAATTTATGAGTACATCTGTTACACTTTTTGGTCACATAAATATAAATACACACACACACACACACACACACACACACACACACACACACACACTCCCAACCCTTTTACTGTTCCTTAGATATCATTGTGCTTGGGCTGGAATTAGAAAAGCTGTCACTGGTTCTTCCCCAAGCAGAAGATAGTCTCTGTCTCTGATAAGAAATCATTAATTAAATAATCAGTGAACTCAGGCAGCACTGAGTGCATGGGAAAGGAGATTTTAAAAGACACTCAATCACGCTGTGGCTAATGAGTTTAGATTTTGTGAATTTACCTGAATAAGTCCTTTTATGATAGCATCCAGAATGATTTAGGAAGTCTAGTTTCTGAATACCTTGTAAATGACATCACCAACACTGTTAAATAGACAAAATTTGCTTTGGTTTTCTTCTCTAAAAAGATAATAAGAATTAATAAATAGAAGCATTGTTGTATAGCAATGTCGTTCAATCATATTATCAGCAGTAAGATGGAGATATCACAAAGCTTTGTCAACAGACTTATTGAAATATCTTGTAAATAAACTGCTGAAGCTATACTAACAAATATTTCCTTTCTGATTCAGACATGGACCAATGTGTGAAGTGTCCAGAGGACCAGTATACCAACACAGAGCAGAATCACTGCATCCACAAGGCTGTGATCTTTCTAAGCTATGAAGATCCCTTGGGGATGGCTCTGGCCTTCACTGGCCTTGTGCTTCTCTGCCTTCACAGCTCTGATTCTTGGGATATTTTTGAAACACAATTACACTGCCATTGTGAAGGCCAATAACCGCACTCTCAGCTACATCTTACTCATGTCACTCATGTTTTGTTTCCTCTGCTCCTTGCTCTTCATTGGCCATCCAAACTCAGCCAATTGCATTTTACAGCAAATCACATTTGGAATTGTATTCACTGTGGCTATTTCCACTGTTTTGGCCAAAACAATTACAGTGGTTCTGGCTTTCAAAGTCACAGCTTGTGGAAGAATAATGAGGTACATTCTGGTTTCAAGAACACTTAATTACATTATTCCTCTCTGTACACTCATCCAAATTATTCTCTGTTCAATCTGGCTTGCAGCTTCTCCACCAGCTGTTGATATTGATGCAGACTTAAGCATGGCCACATCATCATTGTGTGCAACAAGGGTCAGTATGCATTTTACTGTGTAATTGGATATTGGCAGTCTTTGCCTTAGGAATCTTCACTGTAGGCTTTCTGGCCAGGAACCTGCCTGATGCATCAATGAAGCCAAGTTTTGACATTCAGCATGCTGGTGTTTGTACTGTGTGGACTTACTTTCCTCCCTGTCTACCATAGCACAAGGGCAAGGGTCATGGTGGCCTTGGAGATTTTTTCCATCTTGGCTTCCAGTGCGGGGATGCTGGGGTGCATCTTTGTTCCAAAGTGCTACATAATTTTATTAAGACCAGACAAAAATTCCCTTCAAAAGATCAGGGGGAAATCATATTCCTGAAGGCGTATTTCATGAGTACTTTTTGTTAATTTAATTTATTTTTTCAGTTTACATGCTGATTATAGACTCATTCCTTTATCTTCTTCCAGTGCCACCTTTCTTCCCTCTCTCCATCCCTTCTTCTCTATGCCTCAGATTAGTGGAGAACCCCTTCCTATGCACGTCAGCTCTCCATGTTGCGTCAGGACTGACCCTGTCCTCTTCTCATGGCACCTAAAAAAATAGTCCCACAAGGAGGAAATGATAAAAAATCTAGCATCACAATCCCTACAGTAAATGCCCTGAAATTTCTTACTAGAGGACCCACATGAAGCCTGAGCTACCCATCATCTAGATCTGTGTGGGGGGCATAGGTCCAGTTCATGCATGATCCTTAGTTGCTGCCTCAGTCTCAGCAAGCAACTAAGTGCCTTGGTTAGCTGGCTCTTTTGGTTTTTGTGGATCTTGTGTCACCACCAGGTCTCTTTCTCCTTCCTCCCACTGTTCCACAAGACTTCTTATTATCACTCAATGTTTGGATGTGACTCTCAGCATTTGTTTTAAACCTGTGTTTAGCAGAGCCTCTCAGAGGACAACACAGTTAGACTTCTGTCTACAAGCATAGCAGAGTATCATTAATAATCTAAGTGGTTAGCTCTGTCCATGGACTGTGTCTTGGTTTGTGCCAGGTAAAAAATTCTAACTGACAAATATAAAATTGTTACATAACCAACAAAATTTGGGCTACAGTGCATGATCTGTCTCTTAGAATGATGCTCACTGTTTCCTCTAATGATATTGCTTAGCAGTATCATGGCTACTAGAGTTGTCTATGTTGTTCATATAACCTTGCCCTGATCTACTTATTTCACAATTTATAAAAATTGGGGCATAGTGTAGAGTGTAAATGTTCTTTTTTTATTTAGAATAAAAAATTTTCAAGGATTGAGCAGTGTGGATCGTGTTTGAAGGCTCCAGTGAACAATTCAGGGAATTGCACAGATTTCTGAGCCAGGAACACTGAGGTCCCCACACCACGGCAGCAGGAGTGCTCCACGGTTTGGAGGGACCAGGGTGTGGAGGACCTGCATGCCCCTGCACACAGGAGGAGTGCAGATTTTCTCAGATCAGAGCAGCAGCAGCAGTAGTGACACCAGTGGCACCAGCGGCAGCAGCAGCAGTGGCTGAGGTTTGTAGCTCAGAGCCTTCTGGTGGAGGTGATTGTTGTGGTGGCCAGTGGGAGTTGCTGTGGGAGAGGGGACTCTGGGCAGGATTTGGGTCACATGGTACCTTGGGACCCAGACTGGACTCGGCGGACAGTTTGGCCCCAGAGTCCTGGGTACAGCTCAGTGCACAGAGCCTTGGAGGTGCTGGCTCAGCTCAGCAAGCAATTCTGCCCGAGGTACTAACTCAGTGCAGACACAGCTCCCCTGCTGTGAGGCAGGCTGGGCTGAGTGCTCAGTTCCACTTTAGGCACCAGCTCAGCTCAGCGGCAGCTCCCCTGCTGTGGTGCAGGCTGGGCGGAGCACTCAGCTCCACCGGAGGCACTAGCTCAGCACAGCCACAGTTCTCCTGCTGTGAGGCAGGCTGGGTGAAGTACTCAGGTCCACCAGAGGCACTAGTGCAGCACAGCTGCAGTTCTCCTGCTGTGAAGCCAACTGGGCAGAGTTCTGAGTTCCACCAGCTCTAAGACTCTGGTTGGACACAGTGTGCGGTTTGAATCCAGAATTCCTGGCTGACCACAGCATGCTCTTTGGGCCAAAGCCCCTACTGAGCTTGGTGTGCAGTCTCAGCCCAAAAATTCTGGCTGGAACCTGTGTTCATTTTGGGCCCAGAATCCCTAGCTGAGCTTGGCAGACGGTTCAGGCCCTGAGAATCTAGCTGAGTTTGGCCTGTGGTTTGGGCCCAGTATTCCTGGCTGGACTTGGCAGGGGACACAGAAGGCTGTGGATACCCTGGACTGACCAAATGCACATTCAGAGATCCAGAACGATTGCTGGATCCAGAGCACAGGGGAGCTGAGGATCGCTGGCTGTGACAGTCCGAAACAACAGGGCTAACCTCCTTAACATCCACACCAGTGAAGCATGAGAGCTTCCAGCCTAGGGAAATCACAAAAAAACAGGTGAATCTATCATCAGACTCTCTCCACCCAACTCTGGAAGCTACCCAACAAAAACAAAGATGGCAAGATGTCTAAAGGACAGCATAAAAGCATACACAAAAAAACACAAAACAACATGGCGTCCCCAGTTTCAATCTATCCCAAAGAAAAACAACCCAGAGAACTCAAATACAATGGAAATACACGAAAATTACCTCACATCCTTAGTAATGAGGATGATTATGAGGAAACCAATAAAATTCATAATCAAATGCAGGAAGACGCAGCCAAACAGGTGAGAGACATAAAGGAAGCACATAGAGCAGAACAGGAAAAATTGCAGGAAAATGCAAACAACCAGATGGAAGAAATGAATAAAAGGGTTCAAGCTCTGAAGACCTATAAAGAGGCAATGGAAGAAACTCAGGAATATACAAACAATCAGATGAAAGAAATCAAAAAATCAGTTCAGGATCTGAAAATGAAAACGGAGTCAATGATAAACACACAGACAGAAGAAAAATGAGAACGTGAGACCTCAGAGAAGAAGCTGAGAAACACAGAGGTGAGCTTTTCTAACAGAATCCAAGAGATGGAAGAACGAATCTCAGGTCTAGAAGATACAATCACAGATCTTGAAGCAACCATTAAAGAAAATGCCAAACTTAGAAAACTCCTGACCCAAAACATCCAAGAGATTAAGGACATCATGAAAAGAAGAAATCCGAGGATAATAGGTATTGAAGAAAGGGAACATATCAGACTCCAAGGCCCAGAAACTATTCTCAACAAAATCATAGAAGAAAATTTCCCCAATCTGAAGAAAGAGATGCCTATAAACATACAAGAGGCTTACAGAACATCAAATAGAATTGACCAGAAAAGTAAAACTTCCCATCACATAATAATAAAAACAGAAAACATGCAGAACAAAGAAAAAATATTAAAAGCTGCAAGGGAAAAGGGCCAAATAACATTTAATGGCAAACCTATCAAAATTACACTCGACTTCTCAGCAGAGACCATAAAAGCCAAAACGGCCTGTACAGAGATCCTGCAAGCCCTAAGAGAACACAGATGCCAGGCCAGACTACTTTACCCAGCAAAATTATCAATAACCACTGATGGAGAAAACAAAATATTCCATGACAATAACAAATTCAAACAGTACCTATCTACAAAACCAGCTTTACAGAAGGTACTAGAAGGAAAACTCCATCCCAAAGGGTCAAGCTATAACCAAAACTACTCAGGAAATGGATAACTATACCATGGCAAAAACACAACTACACAAACTCAACTGGAAACAACATCAAAATAAGACTCTTAACAGTCACTGGTCATTAATATCTCTCAACATCAATGGTCTCATTTCTCCAATAAAAAGACACAGACTAACTGAATGTGTGCATAAACAAGATCCAACATTCTTCTGCATTCAAGAAACACATCTCACCCATAATGAAAGGCATTACCTCAGGGTAAAAGGTTGGAAAAAATATTCCAAGCAAATGGTCACAAGAAGCAAGCAGGCGCCATTTTAGTATCGAACAAAAGACTTTCAACCAAAAATTAATCAAAAGGGATGAGGAAGGAACACTTCATACTCATCAAAGGTAAAGTCAACCAAGATGACATCACAATTCTGAACATCTATGCTCCCAATACAAGGGCACCCACATTTGTAAAAGATCTATAAAAGCTTAAACCACACATCAATCCCCACACAATAATAGTGGGAGACTTCAACACCCCACTCTCACTGAAGGATAAGTCATTGAAACAGAAACTAAGCCGAGAAATAACATCATTAACAAATGCCATGGGACAAATGGATCTAAAAGATCTATAGAACCGTTCACCCAAACATGAAAGAATATACCGTCTTCTCTGCACCCCATGGAACCTTCTCCAAAATTGATCACATCGTAGGCCCCAAAGCAAGCCTCAATAGATATAAGAGGATTGAAATAATACCTTGTATCCAATCATATCACTGTGGTCTTAGGCTGTAATTCAACAACAACAGAAATAACAAAAAGCCTACACGTAGGTGGAAACTAAACAACTCTCTGCTAAATGACACCTGGGTCAGGGAAGAAATAAAGAAAGAAATCAAGGAGTTTCTGATATTCAATGAAAATGAAGGAACAACATACCCAAATTTGTGGGATACATTGAAAGCAGTGCTAAGAGGAAAATTCATAGCACTAAGTGCCTTTAAAAAGACATTTGAACATTGCATATAAGCATCTTAACAACACAACTCAAAGCCCTAGGAAAAAAAGAAGCAGAAATACCAAAAAGAAGTAAACGTCTGAAAATAATCAAAGTCAGGGCTGAAATTAACAAATAAGAAACTAAGAAAACAGTCCAAAGAATCAACAAAACCAAGAGCTGGTTCTTTGAGAAAATCAACAAGATAGACAGACCGTTAGCAAAACTAACTGAAAGGCAGAGAGATAGTATTGAAATCAACAAAATCAGAAATGTATAGGGAGACATAACAACAGACACTGAATAAATACAAAGAATCATAAGATCCTACTTTGAAGGCATATATGCCACAAATTTTGAAAATTTAAGGGAAATGGACGATTCTCTTGATCAATTTTACTTGCCAAAGTTGAGTGAAGAACAGATAAACAAGCTAAATAGTCCCATTTTCCCTACAGGAATAGAAGCAATCATTGATAGTATCCCAACCAAAAAAAGCCCAGGGCCAGATGGTTTCAGTGCAGAATTCTAAAGACCTTCAAGGGTGAGCTAATACCAATACTATTCAAGCTACTCCAAAAGATAGGAATGGATATAACATTACCAAATTCATTCTATGAGGCCATAGTCTCATTGATACCTAAACCTCACAAAGACTCAACAAAGAAAGAGAATTTCAGACCAATTTCTCTTATGAACATCGATGTAAATCTACTAAATAAAATACTTGAAAAACAAATACAAGATCACATCAAAGATATTATTCATCATGACCAAGTAGGCTTCATTCCAGGCATGCAAGGATGGTTTAATATATGGAAATCCATCAATGTAATCCACCATATAAACAAACTGAAAATAAAAAACCACATGATCATCTCTTTAGATGCAGAGAAAGCATTTGATAAAATCCAACACCCATTCATGTTTAAAGTTTTAGAGAGATCGGGGATACAAGGCACTTTCCTCAACCTAATAAATTCTATATACAGCAAGCCAATAGCCAAAATCAAAGTAAATGGTGAGATACTCAAGGAAATTCCTCTAAAATCGGGAACAAGGCAGGGCTGCCCACTCTCTCCATATCTCTTCAATATAGTACTCGAAGTTCTAGCCAGAGCAATAAGTCAACAAAAGGAGATCAAGTGTATCCAAATGGGAAGGAGGAAGTCAAATTATCCCTATTTGAAGATGATATGATAGTGTACATAAGTGACCCTCAAAATTCCACCAGAGAACTCCTACAGCTGATAAACACCTTCAGCAAATTGGCTGGATACAAAATTAACTAAAAAAAAAAAGTCTGTAGCCTTCCTATACATAGATGACAAGCTTGCAGAGGAAGAAATTAGAAAAATCACACCCTTCACATTGGCCACAAGCAATATAAAATATTTAGGAGTTACTCTAACTAAGCAAGTAAAAGACTTGTTTGAAAAACATTTCAAAAATCCGAAGAAAGAGATTGAAGATGATATGAGACGATGGAGTGATCTTCCTTGCTCGTGGATAAGGAGAATTAACATAGTAAAAATGGCCATCCTACCAAAAGCAATCTACAGATTCAATGCAATCCCTATCAAAATACCTACACAATTTTTAAAGACATTGAAACATCAATTCTGAACTTCATATGGAAAAACAAAAAACCCAGAATAGCTAAAACAATCTTGTAGAATAAAATGTGCTCCGGAGGAATCTCTATACCTGATCTCAAACTGTACTATAAAGCAATAGTAATTAAAACAGCATAGTACTGGTACAGCAACAGGCTGGTTGATCAGTGGAATCGAATTGAAGACCCAAATATGAATCCACACACATATGGTCACTTGATTTTGGACAAAGAAGCCAAATCCATTCAAAGGAAAAAAAGGATAGCATCTTCAACAAATGGTGCTGGTCTAACTGGAGGTCTGTGTGTAAAAAAAAATGCAACTGGTCCCCTATTTGTCACATTGCACAAAACTCACATCTAAGTGAATTAAAGACCTCAACATAAAACCAGATACATTATGTCACTTAGAAGAAAAAATGGTGAAGAGCCTGTAACACATTGGCACAGGAGACAACTTTCTGAACAGAACACCAATGGCCCAGGCCTTAATGTCAGCCATTAATAAATGGGACCTCATGAGACTGAGACGCTTCTGTAAGGCAGGAGACACTGTCAAGAGAACAAAGCGACAGCCTACAGACTGGGAAAAAATCTTCACCAACCCTACATCTGACAAAGGTCTAATATCCAAAATATATAAAGAACTCAAGAAATTAAACACCACCAAACCAAATAACCCAACTGAGAAATGGGGCTTGGAACTAAACAGAGACTTCTCAACAGAGGAATATCAAATGGCTGAGAAACACTTAAAGAAATGCTCAACCTCCTTAGTCATCAGGGAAATGCAAATCAAAACAACTCTGAGATTCCATCTTACACCCATCAGAATGGCTAAGAGCAAAAATTCAAGCGACACCACATGCTGGCGAGGATGTGGGGAGAGAGGAACACTCCTTCATTTCTGGTGGGAATGCAAACTAGTACAACCACTTTGGAAATCTATCTGGTGCTATCCCAGAAAACAGGGAATAGAGCTTCCTCAAGACCCAGCTATTCCACTCCTTGGAATATACACAGAAGATGCTCCAGCACACAACAAGAAAATTTGCTCAACCATGGTCACAGCAGCCTTATTCATAATAGCCAGAACATGGAAACAGCCTATGTGTCCATCAGTAGAAGAATGCATAAAGAAACTATGGTACATATACACTATGGAATACTACTCAGCTATTAAAAACAAGGAATTCCTGAAATTTGTGGATAAATGGATTGAGCTAGAAATGATCATAATGAGTGAGTTAACCCGAAGCAGAAAGACTCAAATGGTATATACTCACTTATATCTGCATACTAGCCCAAGGGGACATGTCCCAGAAAGCCTTCACTTACCAGGAGAACTGGGACAGAGGGGAAGGCATCCTATTGGAGACTCTAAATGAGAGACGCATGGGAGAACAGCAAAATAAAAGGATCCAGAGGGTCCTAGAAATCTACAAGTAGAACAATATGATAGGCAGATTTGGGCCAGTGGTCCCGCTCAAACTAAGGCACCAGCCAAGGACAATACAGGAGGTAAACTTTAAACCCCTTCCCAGATCTAGCCAATGGTCAGAATATTCTTCACAGTTGAGTGGAGAGTGTGATACGACTTTCTCACGTACTCTGGTGCCTCACATTTGACCATGTCCCCTGGAGGGGGAGACCTGGTGGCACTCAGAGGAAGGACAGCAAGTAGCCAAGAAGAGACTTGACACCCTATGAGAATATATAGGGGACTAATCCCCCTCAGGAACAGTCATAGGGGAGGGGAATAAGGGGAAAATGGGAGGGAGGGAAGAATGGGAGGATACAAGGGATGGGATAACCATCGAGAAGTAACAAGAATAAATTAATAAAAAAACTTTCAAAATAAAATCAAACTTCTCTTAATATCTGGGTGAATGACTTTGATGCCAGTCGAATGGTGATTTAAAAACTTAGAAAGTTTGTGGGAGAGTGAACTCATGTTTGTGCATGAAGGTAAAACAATTTTTCTCCTCACAGGGGGAAGGTAAGGGAATCTTGATGTTATCCAAAGAAGTAGATGATTTAAAATTAGAAGGGTGATGGTTTGATAAACATAAAGAATACTAAAGAAGATGGATTTGTGTCTTATCTTTAGTATCCCATATCATGTCCTGGTTTTTAATAAGGCTTGATTCACTGCTCTACCCTGAAAATTATGTTATTAACCCTATGATAGAATAGCTCCAAAGCATAAGATGTCCTCTTCTGGCTTATATGATTACCTGAACTCACCTGTGCACAAAACAAGACATGAAAACACACACACACACAAACATACACAAAGACACACATGCATACACATACTGACATATATATACATATATATATAATCTTTAAGAATATTATAGGAGGATATTTTAAAGATTCTGCATAAGGATGCTGCTTTTCAGGAAGATCAAAAATGGTGGTGCCAAACACTGCCAGGTGGAGACTAGGAACCCTTCTTGGATCTACAGACAACAAGACCTGAAGAATCCTCGGTCAAATGGGTCCACAATGTCCAGACCACAGCTGTGTCTGACCTCATTTCTTCCAAGTGGCCCAGGGAGGACAGGTTCCCAGTCCCCAGAATCTGGACCTGTACCTACTCTGGAGATCTGCAGCCATGCTCTATAGCATGGGCTTGGTATATGAGACTTAACTGTGGGTGGTAAAGTGCCGAACCCCAGACCTGCTTGCCCAGGGAAATCTCAGGAAAACACGTGCACCTGACCTCAGACCTAGGCATAAGTCCACAGAAAGCCCCAGGTGCTGGCAATCACACAGGCACAAAATCCAAAGCCCAAAGGAGCCGAGAGTGCCTACCTCATCTGTACCCTTTCTCTCTCTCTCTCTCTCTGACTGATCCTTAGAACACACAATAGTATCAGAAACAGTGGGTGCAGGGGGACCTGAGAGTGTGGATATGAGATAGATCTGATCTCAGATATCTCTCTGCTCATCTACAGAGGGACAATGGGCCCACAGGGTGGCCCATGTGGCTGTGGACATGCACACCAGCTACAGCTTCATAGCCACACACTCAACTTGAATCTTTTAAGGAGTCCTGGTCTGAATGGAGCAGGCAAAAGCCAAGCCAGCCATCCCATAAGACTGTTTCTTCTCAATTGGGCAGAACTGATCTGGCCTGAACAGATCCTGCAGATGCCTAGCTAGCCAACACAGTTCAGCAGGGCCTCTCATGCTCTAGTGAGGGTCTGAACCTAACCACCTGCACCAACCCAAGGATTATTCCTGCAAGCTATGGTGGAGCCTGACCAGCTGCCACAACTTAGCAGAAGTGCCTGTGCACACCAAGATGGGACTAAACCAGCATGAAGGGATCTGGTGGAAGCTCAGCTAACTAGCACAACCCAGAGGGCAATATATGCTCTCTCACGCAGGAATCAACCTAGGCACCATGGCCTGGATGGATCATGCAAAATCCTATCCAAACATTGCAAGCCAGCAGGGGTTCCAGTACTCTAAGGTACATTGAGCTTTGGCTCCCAAAGACTCAGTGGCCGAAGGCAGAGTTTTCAAATCCCAGACAAAGGCAAGATAATTAGCTTTATCTACACTACCTCTAACAGATCCTTAGGGTATAGAGCAACAGCACCAGTCTCTTCTGAACCAGTGGGTAATCCTGGGTGTGGAGTAACATACCCTGGAGCTGCAATCAGGTCACCTGCCTGATCCAGAGAAGGACAAGAGAAACTACCTCCCAATGTCAGAGACATCAAGATGACTAAAGTCCAGTGTAAAAATATAAATAAAACCCAAAACAATATGGCATCTCCAGATAATAGCTATCTCAAAGAAATCAACCCTGAAAACTCAAATACAATTGAAACACAAGAATATGACCACAAATCCTTAGTAATGAAGATGATAATGGAGAAAATGAATAAAATATATAAACAGATGCAGGAAGATGCAGCCAAAAAGATTGAAGACCTTAAAGAGGCCCATAGAGAGGCACTGGAAGAAGTTCAGGAAAATGCTAACAATCAGATGAAGGAAATCAATAAAATAGTTCAAGATACGAAGATTATAATGGAAACGAGCATAAAAGCACAGACAGAAGAAAGGCAGGAACAAGAGAACTTAGATAAAAAAGCAAACAGCATAGAGGCAAGCTTCTCTAAGAGAGGTCAAGAGATGGAGTAATGAATCTTGGACTAGAAGATTCAATCATAGAACTTGAAACAGCTATCAAAGAAAATCCATATCCTTTCATAAGGCCTCTAAATCAACTGAGAAAATCTCATATGCACTCAAAAAGTCTTAAACTGAAATCACAGGTCCTACATGGTCTGTATCAGATCATTTGTATATATAGCATAGCTTTCAGGTTAATATGGGTTAAAATACCTGTGTGTGTGTGAATGGGTGTACATCTGATTCTTGTGCCTTCTCTTGAGTGTTTTTCCTTCTGTTATTTTGTCCTGTCCATCTTTGAAGTGACGTATTTTGTTTTATGCTTTTATATTAATTTTGTTAAACACAACTCTGTGAGAAAATATAATAAAAGCTTTTGATAGCTTTAAATAGATAGTAATACATACTTCTGTAGTCAAAAGAATTCATTCATCTTATGCTTATGAGTGAACAGAGTTTAGAATAGGTAAGCAAATCCTCTAGAACTGAATTCATAAATGGTTATAGGCTCTATATGGATACTTGGAATAGAACCCTAGATCTCTGTAAGAACAGTCTCTGCTCTTAACGACTGGGCCATCACTCCATACCTACTAGTGCATATTTCCTCATATCCAGAATTACATTTTTAGCTTCTTTCTAATTTGCCAAAACTTCAAATTATGTTAGTTTAGATATAAAAATATGAAACAATAGTCAGGAGGAGTGTCCCTCATCCTGATGAGAATGGACAAATAAATAATGACCAAATAAGTTAATGAAAATAGAGAAATTGTAAAAGTTCCCTACAGTGTTTGTAGTGTGAGTTGAAACTGAGGGCTCCATTGCAGTAAACAGGATACATCTACTTCACTTGGCAAATGTAGGAATAACATTTGATACATCAAACCTCTTATGAATTATGTATGTATGCAAGTAAGCATAGCACAAAGACACTTGTCTGCCATGTTTATTTATGAATATAAAAGATGATGATCAAATTTAATGCCTTTTAACTGATGGGCAAATAAATAAGACATATCATCCAAATTTGTATGATTTTACCTTCATACGTACATAGCAATTTTTGCTATTTGCAGTGCATTTTTAGAATTTTGAAAGATTAATTAAATATCTTATATCTTAAATGTACACAATGTTATTTTTAATTAAATAATGTAAATGCTTATATAGATACATAAAAATTTGCTTCTATTTATTTCATAAAAGACTGAAATCAAAAATCAAAGATAAAACTAAACAAATACAATTACTGGGTCGATATTTTTCTAGACTTATTTGAATTCAGATGAAAAGCACATGGTGATCTCTCTATAAATAATGACATTGTTCTCAACCTGGAAAAATAATGTCACTCTCAGCAATTGTGGTCATCATGTTAAGCTATGCAGTAAAACTTGGGAAAT
>NW_026131875.1:15000-23407 GCF_903995435.1 Acomys russatus | reverse complement strand
TGTCTATCTCTTCAGAGTCTGAAGCTACTCTCCTACACCCAGTTTCTCTGTGTTCTTCCAAGTCCATCATCTGCCTTTGAAAGTGGGGTTGATGGTGTTGTCATGGACTTCCTTGCTGTGATGCTCCGGCCCAGCTCACCAACTCTGCAAGCATTCATCTTCTCCCCAGATGGACCAGGGGCTGCGGATGAGAAGGGATGTGTTCTCTGAGGTTTCCCGATGTCTAGCCTCCACTTTATGAGTTTTCTGGCTGCTCTCTGAAGCTCTCCGCAGATGAAGCTCCTTAGAGGGGATCTGGGGCCGTTACTGGAGGATGTGAGGCCCTGTTTTTCCATAGGAGCTGGAAGACAGTGCATGGCCTCCTGCAGAGCCTATGAGATGAACTAGGAACTTGTCTCATCTCTCTACTGAAGGTCCCAGGGAGCTGACTATGGGAGTGTTCACTAAGACAAAAGAAGACCTAAACTACATTGCAAAGACTTTGGGGTGATCCAGCGTCCCCATAATGATGTGTTGTCACCCATTCACTGAGGCCCTTTCGCAGTCTTGGCCCCTTACTTATTTGGTTGGTGCCCACACTCTAATGTTCAACTGGAATGAGTAGGGCCCAAACTATTACCTGCCAAGGATTCCCTTCTCTTAAGCAGACAACAATGTCATCAGAGCTGGAAGACTGCTAGGAGAACCCAGAGGTACGGATACAGCTGATGGGGTGGCTTTTGGAGCTCAGTGGCTCGAAGGACTGTCCCTCCCATTTTTTCAGTCTGCCCTTAGCACTCTTTAGTAGGTAGACAAATAGAGGCAACCAGAGTAGATTTCTGGGTTTAGAGACATGGCACCGAGGAGTGTCAGGAAAGGGAGACTAAGAAGGAATGGTTAGAGACAGCTTCAGCAGAAATGGTAGGCTCCAGATCCAGGAACCCAGAAACCCAGGCTGAAGGAGGACCCAGGTGCATTCTCCAGACACTTACACCCATCCTTTCTGGAGTCTCAGATGCTGATGCTGTCTTGGGTAGGTACCACTTCATCAGAACATAACCTTCAGGAGAATAAACTGGCCAGTTCTCCCAGAGCTCATAATGATGGAATATTGTTTGACAAGTGAGTGAATGGTGCATAGATGGATAGATGGATAGATGATGGATGGGTGGATGGGTGGATGGATGGATGGGTAGATGAATGGAAAGATGGTTGGCTGGCTGGCTGGCTGGTTGAATGGATGGATGGGTGGATGAATTGCCATGTCTGGAGCAAGAATAAAGTACATGAAGTGAATGTAGACATGATGGGCTATGCATAGGTAGAAAGAAGGACCAGGCAGCTGGTAATTGTGAGTGTCCCAAGATCTTGCCACCAGGCTTGGGAAAGTTCTAGAATCAATCAGACCAGGTGAGCTGTCAGCCAGGTGAGCAAGTATGACTCCACGAGAGTCACAGGCAAGTCACAGACCTCACCAGAAGGGAGATCTGTGGGAATGGAGGGATGTGGGCCTTAGGAGCCCTGCTGCTTGGGCTGAGGTCTTGCTAGAAGACGTGCTAAATGACGTGGGAGCAAAGGGAGGGGGCATGAGCTGCTTTAGAACTCCCAGCCAGTTCAGCCAATACCAGAGCTAGTCAGATGCCATTAGTGGGTTTGGCAGGCAGCTTGCCATGGACTTCAGAGGACCAAGGCACAGATTAAGGGAGGCTGGATGCTAATTTGCACATATGGAAATGTTTCTCCCGCCATGGATGGCTCTGCTGTGGACAGATGGAATTAGCGAGCACTTCTAAGTCGTGAAGACAAACACATAAAAAAAAAAAATGAGAAAGAAATAGAAAGAAGTGAGTTCCTTTTTTTTTCTTTCCCATTCTTTCTGTTGACGGCAGCTCTCTTTTCTTTTTTTCCTCCCTCTCCCACCATTGCCCCATCCCTTTCTCATGTTCTCCTCCCTTCTCTTGTGAGACATTTTAGATCTCACAAGAGTAAATAAATATTGCCCCCGTGGCCCCTGACATCAATAATGCATTGGTCCCATTTCAATTGCAAATCACCCTTCAACACTGAGTCCTGCACATCAGCTGGGAGTGGGAGCCAAGTACCAGGGGACCCCGGAGAAAGGAAGGCCAGTCTACTTAGGCTCTGAACACAGACACCCTAGATTTCAGTGTCCATCCTTGAAAGGTCCTCAGCCTGTTGTGACCCATCTTCTCCCCCTCTTACTGACGTTTTCTTTCCAACAGGCTCAAGCAAGTTCCTCAGATGCATGGGGCTTGCTCCAGGGCTCAAACGATAAATCCTCTGGGATTATCTTTTATTGTGACTTTCTTTCTTACCCCTTGTGCCTTTGAGTGGGAAGGTCTGTAATATTTTATTTATTTGTCAGACATTCAGGGTGAGCATCTCTTCAGAACTCGGCCCTTGAAGGCTGAGGCACCTACTTGGGTAATAGTCCCTCTTCGGGGTATAGCCAACTTTTTCTGTAAGATGTCAGAGTGAAAACATTTTTATCTTTCTAGGCCACAAATTTCTCCTGCAGTTGGCAAAGTAGAAACAGTGGATATGCTAATGAATGGGTCTCTCTCTCTCTCTCTCTCTCTCTCTCTATATCTATATATTATATATATATATATATACTATATATATATACATACATACACACATATATATACTACACACACACACACACACACACACACACACACACACACACACACACATACACACTGAAACTGGCTGACCAATGGCTGACATCATCCCAGAACCCATCAATTCTCAGTTGAAGGAGGTGTTCACTCTCTCAGCCTAGTGACACCATTTTCTGATTTATTGGAGGTGGATGGATACCTCTGACCCATGGAAGAATCTCTCTTCCGACTTAGCTCTATGTCATCACCTTGCCCTTAGCTATAGGCTGTTAAGTGGCTTAGAGGGGGCTCAGCCCAGGGGTCCCATGGATGTTGTAGGCTCCTTCTGCCTTGACTCTGCAATCACCTGCCAGGACCTCAGCATGGCTACACTGCTGCAAATGTGTGGCTGTGGTGTTCCTATCTACTAATACAAAGCATTAAGTAAAAATGGATTGAGAGTGGTGGTTAGGGTGTGGGGGAGGACTCGGGATGCTGTTGTAAATTCCTTTCTGTTCAGCTTCCAGCCTGGTCTTGTGGGCACTGGGGGGACCTGAATGGGAGGCAAAGGACCCCATCTGCCACCTGCCTGGTACTATCTGACAACTACCTGGTACATAGGCCACTCAGAGTTTTAAAAAGTTGGGGGGGGCAGCAGGAAATGGGGAGAAGATACATCTCAATGTTGTTATTTTCCTACACTCTGACAGGGTGTTCAATGGTAGATTTCCTCAGCCTTGCACCTATAGCTTCCAACCTGAACTTCCACTGGCACCCCAATTCCCTGGGTCGGGTGACCTTCCTGTGTGTGGCTGTGGGGACTTGTCTTCCTCTTCCATGGCTTCATGTTTGGCTCACTCAATGGTATCATGAGGTCAGGAGAGGGCCTTTGGCTGATGGATGTGGGAGCATGGCTGGCTGCAGTCCAGTGAGCACCAGCGATGCATCATGGCAAGCAGCTGTTTTCCCTCCTTTAAACACTAGACACAGAGCCATTGCGGGACTCCAATTAGGGAAGCTATCTGGAGAATGTAGAAAGACCTGAATGATATTACCTTGTCCCCAACCCAAATCGAGGCAGCTCTTATTGCAAAATGCCATGGGTCATAATGCCAGGGTTGTGACCCTAGTCCTAGGATGGAGCCAGCACTTCTGCAGCCTGACCCCCAGAAGACCCCCAGGACAGGCCCTCTCTTGATGGGGGTCATCTTGCTTAGCCATGATGCCTGGTGCCAGTGGCAGATATGCCCAGTGAGAGCTCTTATCATGACCCCAGGCAGAGTTGTGTGCTGGCAGACACTTTGATCTCATTCTCTATGAGTCCTCTTTGTGTCTCTCCTGAATTCAGTTCTGGGTCATTCTCATTTCACACCAATAACTTCACAGGCAAGGGATCCAGTGAGCGACTTACTAACCAAATGCTCCATGGTCAGAAAATATTTGGGAAAGTGCTGGATATGCAAAAATCAAAGGCACTGGTAACATTTCGTTGGTGTTTTTATACGCGTGCATGCCTTGAACTAAAAACAAACATAAAACCAAAACAGAACAAAAGAAAACCTTAGAAGCCACTCACACATACATATATGCCACACACACTACACACAAACACAACCTCCAACCCCCCCATAGCCTACACAAACACACCACATATACACCCAATACCAAACACACATACCGTATATGCACATACCACATACGCACAAACACTACACACACACACACCCCACAACTACCATGAGCATCACCACCAGCACCACCAGTACCACTACCAGCACCAGCACTAGCACCAGCACCACGACCAGCACCAGCAGCACCACCAGCAGCACCAGTACTAGCACCAGCACCAGCAGCACCACCACCATGACCAGCACCAGCACCACCAGAACCACCACCATGATCAGCATCAGCACCAGCAGCAGCAGCACCACCACCACCACCAGCAACAGCACCACCACCACCACCGTCAAACCCGTTCTGCTTTCTTTCCCACCTAGACATTTGTATCAGCCTATGTTTCCCTCTCTCCACAGTATCATCATTACAGACACCAAATTAAACATGCTTCCCAGACCCCCAGCATGTGTAGAGACCTAGATTTGGGGGGAGAATAAGATAATGAAGTTGCATCCAAGTTCAATCAATTCTACAGCTCCGGGATGATGCTCTAGGATAGGAAGGCCTCCCGGGTCCATCACTTATTACTCACAGGGATGTGCTGCCAGGATCCCAAATGGATACTGAAAGAAGGTATGTTCTCACATCTACTGTGTAAAATGGCTTCGAGATTTTTATAACCCACCTACATCTTACAGTATACTTTAAACCACATTGGGACTGCTTACAATCCAGTTCAATCAATGTGGCATAAACACTGCATCAATAGTGATTATAATGTATGGTTTGGGATAACAACAAGGGAAATAAATCTGTACATGTTCAACACAGATGCACAGATTTTTTTTTTTTTTTTTACCCCTGAATATTTTTTGATCTAAGTGTGCGTTGCTTCCCAGGCACAGAGCCTATGGTTATGGTGGACTGGCTTCATGCCCATGTTCGCAGTCTTCCAAACATGTATGCACACACATGCACAGCAGCTTCTGTATGGAGAGGAAGAACTCTACAGACGTTCATGTATAAAAATCAGAATGATGAGCACATGGGTAAGAGATGGGAAGCGGGCCTCAGAAGTATTCTGTATTTCATTAGTGCCCCCACATTTTATAGAACCAGTGTTACCTCTGGCTAAACAGGAATCCAAAGAGGATCTCATACCGGCTCCTGTTTTAATTTGAGGGAAAATTAATTCACAAATTTTGGAGCGCATGGAGAGTTGCAGTGCATGGTGTGAGCATGGTGCTGTGTTCTTCACTTTGGCCCTCCTGAACGAAGTGTGAGAACTCCCTAGAAGTTTAGTGACACCGGCAAGACCAAATTGCTACAAGTTGAATTAAGACAAATCGAACATTGAGGTAAACTATAAGGAAATATAATATTGGCTTGTATTTTTGCTTCGACATTCATTCTCACAGAATCTGATGGGAGACGTGGCTCCCTGTGAGACTCAGGCATTTCATAGTTGCTGACACTGCAGCATTGGTTCAAAACTACAGTGGGCACAAAGTTTTGTTTCGTTTTTCAATCCTCATGTGACATTTGACTATAAAGCTGCATTTTATGTTGCCAGGTGTTTTGTACATTAACACTAACTTCTTTGCTGTGGGATGTTTTCAGGTACTGGGTGGAATTCTCCATTGAGCCTTCCCAGCCTGGGCAGGAGCTCATTTCAGATAAGTCTGTCTTGTGTGCATGACCTCCCTTCCATTTAATTGGAAAAATGAACTTAGGAAGGAGCTTTCCACTCCCTAATCAGGAATTCCCTACATTTGAGGGTGAAAGAGGCTTGTCGGAAGTAGCAGAAAGGCGCAGAGAGGGCCTCAGAGTCTTCCCCACATACTCTTGGGAGAGACGCAGAGCGGGACTTAGAGTGTGCCCCACACACTCTTGGGCAGGAATGGTTTGTGAAGGGAAGACCTTTCATTGGAGACAGAGGTATGGATTGCAGAAATGGGCCTCGTGGGGAGCAGAGAAAGCGGGGAATCTGGAGTCTGAGCTGCCTCCAAGTGGCTGGGCCAGTCTCTGACCTGACAGAAAACACCTTCAGGAGATCCACCTGGGAACATCATCCTAGCAGCCTAGCAGCCGTGGAGCCCACAATGTGCCCATCCCTCATGCCCATGCCCATCACCCCACAGCTGGTTCTCTTTGTGAGACACTACCTTCGTGGTTAAGTTCCAACCCCTCATCTTGTTGCTTCCATTTCGACGCACCTCGAGTCCCATGGTTTCGCCGACCACTTTGTCCCCAGGTTTTAAAGGTAAAGGGACCCTGTGAGAAGCCAGAGGATTCCTGCAGCCACCAGGTGTTCTGTCTACATGACCTGCATGTGAACATCAGAGCCTGAGAAACTATGACAGAATAAAAAGGTCCCTTAAACTCTTGCTGAATTTACTCAGTTCTCTTTGAGGTTGTTGGGCTTTTTAAATAGATCTTTGAGAATTTCACACCATGTGTTTTGATCATAATTCACTCTTCTTCAACTCCTCCCAAATGCAACACCATTCCCTACCGAGTAAGCTTTGTGTTACCCACCCATCCCCTTTTTAAACCCATCAAGTCCAATAAGGACTGTCCATGTATTCTTGGATCTGTGGCCTTGCACTGGAACTCGATCCACATCTCAGGGGCTACGCTTAAGAAGAAAACTGACTCTCCCCTTTCCAGCAGCTATAAATTGCCCATTGCAGCTTTGCCAGGATGGAGCTTCATGGCCACCTCCCGTTTCCATGCTGGACTTGGTATGGTGGGAGCTTGCACAACAGGGCTTGTGCTGCTGCCGTGGCTGCTGCACATTCATATGTGCATCTGTTCTACTGCGTCTGCAAGACATTATTTCCCTGTAGTCATCCACTTCCCCTGGCACTTACAACCTTTCTGCTCCATCTTCCAGGGAGGCCCTGAATCTTGGAGAGGCGGGTGTGGCTGGGATGTAGATGTCCCACTGAGTATCTCGCTGTCTCTTATCTCTTATTCTCTGTACTGTACTCTAGTCTATGGCCAGGTGTAGATCTCTGTCAACACCATTTAGTACAAATAGAAGCCTCTGTGATGAGGACCGAGAGAAGCATTAGTCTACGTGTGGCGTGGTTTCATCAGGAGTTAGGGTAGTATTTATCCATTTAGCAGAGCAACAGTAGGTTCTCCTCTCTCCTCTTGCCCCTGTGACCTGCCTAGCCTTAGGTTCTTAGCCAGACAATGGTGCAAGCTATGCGGTTCATTTTTTTGGGGGGGGGGGAAGGACCAGATTGCAAACAAAATATCTGAGCACTGTGGGAAAAATAGATCTCATAATATAGGATAATAAAGAGATAAACAAAGAAATAACCTGTAAAGTCATGATAAAAAAAATCCGCTGTCATCTCTTAGAATTTGCCACCCATGCCACTGTCTATTTACGTGATGGTGATCATCCTGTGCAGTCTTATCTTGTTTCCCCCCTTTTCAGTCAGCTTCGTATTACACACATTTCTGCAAGTGTAGAAGTTATTCTGAAAGCAATTTTTGCTGCGCATTGTGTGAACATATATGAATTTATTTTCCGTCACTTGCCCTACTGCCTTTATGCTTGCATCTTGTGTTCTCATAGAAACACCACAGTACAGCTCTTGGCATCCTCTATATCCCATTCTTCCTTACAGGGACACTCTTTTCTACCCAGCCTGCTCCCCTTCCCAGCATCCTCTTCGGCAAAAGCTTTCTTCCATCCCTCAAACTAATATCCATGTGGTATTTTTCATGTGATGACTTAGATGTGTGGATTAATATATGTTGTTTATAGATGATGATGCGCCTAACACTTTATGACCTCCCTCGGCTAATGCAGCTGCTATCTGGGTGATCAGGGCTGACTGCCATGCCCTGTTTGATCGCAACACTTGCACTTTTAGAGTGCAAATAACAGTGCCTTCTCCTAGGGCTGATATGGGGATTAAACCAGAGACTATAGGATGCACACCTCCTAACCCCAAAACCTACCATCTGAAAGGCTCTAAAAATATCAGTTTTGAAGCTCTGACATGCCACCAGTAGTGGCATTCTAACCTGATTTCATGTGACAGTCCCCAGTCAAAATGTAGGCCTGATAAAAACATTATAAAATTTCCCCCAGGCTATGTGTATAAAGCATACTTGAAGCATATGAATTTTTGACTTAGGCTGAGCCTTACTCCCAAGATATC